>NC_085040.1:591267-718430 GCF_963692335.1 Osmerus eperlanus
GGGGGGGGGGAGAAAGAGAGAGAGAGAAAGAGAATGAGGAAGTGAGAGGGAGAGATAACTCATTCGACAGTATTACCTGCTGAATACACTTCTGGGAGTTTCCTGTGAATGACAGACAGACAGAGAGACAGAGAGGGAGAGTAGTCTGTGTTCTGGTGTTCTGTGTTCTAGTGTTCTGGGTTCTGGTGTTCTGTGTTCTGGTGTTCTGTGTTCTGGTATTCTGTGTTCTGGTGTTCTGTGTTCTGGTATTCTGTGTTCTGGTTGTTCTGTTGTTCTAGTGTTCTGTGTTCTAGTGTTCTGTGTTCTGGTGGTGTGTAGTGGCTCAGTTGAAGGCAGGAAATCAGTAAATGTCAAAGGGATTTGCCTGGTAGAAGAAGGTCGAAGGGAAAGAGGCAGGGATGAAAAAACTCGATGAAATGAAAGAGAGAGAGAGAGAGAGACAGATTTACATCAACATCACACAGTACCCTGAGGTGATTGTGGAGCTGATGGAAAATCAGACTGTGATTGCTCACACACGCGCACACACGCACACAACTGGAACCCTTTTCCAGTTTCTCCCTCACCTGGCACTTCCTCCTCCCTGTCTCCCCCTCCCTCCTCCTCCCCCACCCCTACCTCCCCCCTTCTCCGTCTCCCTCCCTCCTCCCCTCAACCCCTCCTGTCGCCATCCCTTCCATCCATCCCAGCAGGGAGGGAGGGAGGGAGGAGGGGGAGGGAGGGGTGGGAGGGGGAGGGGGAGGGGAGGGAGAGAGGGAGAGGAGAGAGGGAGAGAGGAGAGAGGAGAGAGGAGAGAGGGAGAGAGGGAGAGGAGAGGGAGAGAGAGGGAGGGAGAGAGGGAGAGAGGGAGAGAGGGAGAGAGGGAGAGAGGAGAGAGGGAGAGAGGGAGAGAGGAGGGAGGTTATCTCCCCTCTTTCTATGACTCACAGCACTGCGCCTCTCTATCCTGTCTGGCAGATGTGACTCTAGGGTGACCACCAGTGGACAGATGGAAGAACTGCGGTTTGTGCGCAGCACAGTTACAGCTGCAGTCATTCACCAAGAGTGATGATGGGGATGAGAGAGAGAGAGAGAGAGAGAGGAGAAAAAGGGGTAGAAGGAGAGAGAAACAGAAAGAGAGGGGAGAGTGATAGAGAGAGAGAGGCATGGAGCAGACTTGTGGAGGAATGCAGTGGGAAGATCAATAGTCTGACAGCAGTGTTTAATACGCTAACCAATGACTCTGTCTCCACGACAACAAGCGGTCTTGGGTCTTTCACGTGTTACCGCCGAGATTTCAAGACTCCGCTGAAAAGCTTTTCTTAATTGTACAACATCAGACCAAGCCCCTGTGTGAGCTTGGAACAGGGAGCAAAAAGCCTTTTTTTTGGCCCAACCCCCTAAAAAAGAGCTGGTGTCTAATGAGACTAATAGTTCTTGTGGTGGGAGATGTGGTGAGGTATTCACAGAGAGCACTTTAGAGATGGACGGAGAGGTGGAGATGGAGGGGAGGGGAGGAGGGAGGGGTTGAGGGAGGAATGAAGATGGAGGGAGAGGTGGAGGGGAGAGAGGGGTGCCTGAAGCACAATCCATTAAAGAAACTAAAATATCAGACAATATGATATTTAAAAAGGCTTTTAATTACTGTGGATGAGTCAGAGAGGAAATAGTGTTTGAAAGTATGTCTGGGTGTGAGCGTGTGTGTGTGTGTGAGTGAGCAATTATCAAAGTGTGAATCCTACTTGATATACATTGGATACAAATGCATGAAAATACACAGTGGATTATATACGGTTAAATCAGGCTTTCTGAAAAGCCTTGAAAGAACAGAATTTCAAATGACCACCCTAACTCAACCGATAATTCTTACGTGATGTCTGCTGGTTGAAGTACAGTAGAACAACATAGCTACAGCGCTGCAACAGAATCAAACTGCACCAGAATCAAATCTGAATCTCTCTCTCTCTCTGCACACAGTTACTGCTGCAGTCTTTCACTAAGAGGAATAAGGATGAGAGAGAGAGAGAAAGAGAGGAGAGAGGAGAGAAGAGAGAGCAGAGAAAGAGGAGAGTGAGAGAGAAGGAGAGGGAGAGTGAGAGAGAAGGAGAGAGAGAGAGAGGAGAGAAAGAGGAGAGTGAGAGAAAGAGGAGAGGAGAAGGAGAGAAGAGAGACAGAGAGAGGGAAAGAGAGAGGAGAGAAAGAGGAGAGTGAGAGAAAGAGGAGAGAGAGAGAGAGGAGAGACAGAGGAGAGAAAGAGAGAGGGAAAGAGAGAGGAGAGAAAGAGAGAGAGAGAGAGAGAGAGAGAAGAGGAGAGTGGGAGAGAAAGAGAGAGAGGAGAGAGAGAGGAGAGAGAGAGGAGAGAGAGAGGAGAGAAGAGAGGAGAGAGAGGAGAGAAAGAGGAGAGAGAGAGAGAGAGAAAGAGGAGAGTGGGAGAGAGAGGAGAGAAAGAAGAGAGAGAGAGGAGAGAGAGAGAGAGGAGAGTGGGAGAGAGAGAGAGAGGAGAGAAAGAGGAGAAAGAGAAGGAGAAAGGAGAGAGAGCGGGGAGAGAGAGGAGAGAGGATAGATGAGATTGACCGCTGTATAAAGAAATGACTGCATCTCTCCCTTTGTCATCCCATAGCATTGTTGTGTTATTCTATTATTCTATTTCATGTCTGTTCTGTTCTAGTTCATCTGTTTCTATGGACCAGGCCCCTCACTACACTAGACTGGTTTGTGTTTGGGTGTCTGTGAGTGTGTATTTGAGTTTGTGTGTGATTAAGTCTATGTGTGTGTTTTGAGTTTATGTATGTGTGTTTTAGTGAGTGAGAGACAGAGTGTGTGTGTGTATATGGCTCAGTTCACTGAGTGCAGTGTGTATTTTATGGCTCTGACCATATAAGGACTTCTGGTGGAAGTGTGACCTGTAGGGTAGCATTTACCAGTGGTTGCTCTTATGGAAAAGTCTACTGTAATATGGATGTTTGAGTGTGTTTTTTACACAAGTGTGTGTGTCAGATGTGTGTGTGTGCAACTTTTGAGTTGCTGAATCATTTATAAATACAAAGTGTGTGTGTGTGAATTAGATCTGTGTAGGTGTGTGTGTGTGTGTAAGAGGGAGGTATTTGGAGTGTGTGTGTGACAGAACTGTAATAAGCCATTGACCCCCATGTTCCAGAAATCTGAACTCTACATGTCTATGATGGTGAAGGAAGAGAGAGAATATACAGAGAATGAGAAACTAAACATGAGAGACAGAACAGTAGGGAGAGGGAGGGAGGGACGGAACTGTACACAGAGCATGAGAGAGGAAGTATAAATAGAACAGATATATATATATAATTCCCAGGCATTTCTGACATGTTCTTTAATCTTGTGTTTCACTTCTCATTCCATCAAAGGTTCATCGCTAAATTCATTCAAATCGGAAAGACACGTCACAGTTTAATTTCTTTAATCTTAGATGTAGAGATTAATTCGATTTTTTTTTTCCCCTTGGTAGGCTTTTTCACAGAAAATGTGTAGTTCTCTTCTCAACCCTCCTGCATACAAATTCATGTTAACCATGGTGATTATAATACAATCATGTTATAAAGTATTAAACCACTTCTTCGTAACTATGGTGATTATATACGGTGTACTGTTCTCTTCCTCGTAACCATGGCGATTAGATGATTCCATCGATCGTTTAACAGAAGAAAAGCCTCGTATGGGCGTCTCTCTGGACTGTCATATACATGACCAATCATTTCGGTTCAGACCGAATGCAATGATTGGACAGGCTTTGGAGGGAGAAGGTGGGATAATTTGGTATTCAAACTCAAGCTAAAAATCCCAGGTTGGCAAAACTTACCTACCCTGCCTTTAAGTACTATATAGGTATCTTTCTCTCTCTCTCTCTCTCTCTCTCTCTCTCTCTCTCTCTCTCTCTCTCCTCTCTCTCTCTCTCTCTCTTCTCTTCCCTCTCTCTCTCTCTCGCCCTCTCTCTCTCTCTCTCTCGCCCTCTCTCTCTCTCTCTCTCTCTCTCTTGCCCCTCCCTCTCTCCCTCTCTCCCTCCCTCTCTCTCTCTCGCCCTCTCTTTCTCTCTCTCTCTCTCTCTCTCTCTCTCTCTCTCTCTCTCTCTCTCTCTCTCTCTCTCGCCCTCTCTCTCTCTCTCTCTCTCTCTCATTCTCTCTCTCTCTCGCCCTCTCTCTCTCGCCCTCACTCTCTCTCTCTCTCTCTCTCTCTCTCTCGCCCTCTCTCTCTCTCTATCTCCCCTTCCTCCTTTCCTATACCCCTCTCTCCATGAACTCTTGATCCCAGCGGTCCCTAAACTTCTTCACCCCTGCGTCGCCCTCACAGAAACCCTGTAGCTCTTCGTACATTGACGGGTCCACGTACACGTGCGCCACCACCTTGCTCCTCCCAGTAAACGCCCCGCTCGCCAAAACCTTCTCAAAATGTCCGACAAGCGCCGCCCGTGCAAAGACGGCGTTCATCCCAAACGTGTCGATGTTGAGGCGCAGGGACCCTCCCTCGTACGGGATTGGATAAGGAGGAGTGTAGAAGCTGAGGAAGGTGGGTTTTTCCTGGTCGTCGACCAACCAGGATAGATCCCGCCTCCCCAGGATCTCTAGGTTGGCTTCTATTGGCTGCAAGGGCTGCCAGTCCTGGATGATGGCGCCGCCGGGAAGTTGGGCCCTGGAGGGCAGGTCTGGGTCCAGGAGAACCTTCCTCAGCTGCTTGTCGTCCAGGGGAACCAGGTGAGGGACGGACTTACCCGAGTCACTTCCTGTTCCTGTGCTGGAGTGTAGTTTGTTCCTGATGTGAGATGAGAATGTGTGGAAACTGACAGCTTCACCAACCAATGATAGAACAGCCTAGAGAAAGAGAGAGAGGGAGAGATGGAAAGAGGGGGAGAGGGAGAGCAAGAGGGATGGAAAGAGAGAGGGAGAGAGGGAGGGCGAGAAAGAGAGGTAGAAAAGAAAGGGAGAGGGAGAGAGGTGGAGAGGGGAATAAACAGATCGTTGACATGAACAGGGGATGACATAGGGGATAAAAGGGGAATAGGAGGGATGAGGAGTGGAGATAGAGGTAGAGAGAAAATGAAAGAGAATTAGCACATTACATTTAGTCATTTAGCAGACACTCCTATCCAGAGCGACTTACAGTAAGTACAGGGACATTCCCCCCAAAGCAAGTAGGGTGAAGTGCCGAATAATAGAGAGAGAGGGAGAGAGAGGGAGAGAGAGAGAGAGAGAGAGAGAGAGAGAGAGAGATTGTGCTTAGCAGTCATTGTCAGCATAGAAACCCACCCTCACATGAACTATAGAAGACATAATACAGTCCAATAGTTGGGAGTCAGGTGGCTGAGCGGTGAGGGAATCGGGCTAGTAATCCGAAGGTCGCCAGTTCGATTCCTGGTCATGCCAACTGACGTTGTGTCCTTGGGCACTTCACTTCACTACTTGCCTCGGGGGAATGTCCCTGTACTTACTGTAAGTCGCTCTGGATAAGAGCGTCTGCTAAATGACTAAATGTAAATGTAGTTGCCACACTCTCCCTAGCATCAAAATCCTAAAAAAAGTCGGGTGCGACTAAATTTTTTCCTAGGTCGCACCGGTGCACCTAACCTCCTCGCATCCGCTGTCTCTCCACAAACGAAGCGTTTGTTATCCTAAAACGGAACTGACACTCATGGTTGGATCATATCGTGGTCTAAACCAATCAGAGACAGAGATGGGGCGGGTCTTTGCCTCTGATTGGCTGTGGTCCAGATATTCCTGTAGCTCCGTGCTGTGTGATTGAAATTACGACCTGAGCACCAGAAAGTCAGTTTAGCAGACCTGGGCATTGTATGGCCCGTGGGCCATAACCGGCCACAGGCTGTCTCAATCCGGCCCACGTGAGGTAAATCAAAAATTTAAAATAAATAAATGTGTTGAGCGGTAGTAAATATGTAGTCCTGAAAGACTGCAGTGATCAGGCGATTTACATATGTTTTAACCTCACCGACAGGAGAGTTAGCTGTTGGTTAGCCCTCGAAAATGAAAAACTTTTCCACTGATTAACTTTTAACAAGACATGGACGTCTAAGTATCTGTTTACTGAGGTCAAAGTGAAAGCTGTGAAGAAAAAAAACTAACGCGGACATAATAAGAACTTTACTGATTCAGTGGGCGCGGGCTGATGGTTTGCTAGTTGAACTGCAGACCCTGATCATTACCTGTCAGCTGTCCTTCGCATATCCACCTCAGACATTCAGACAGATTTCGATGCACATCCGTTCTAAGAACGCTCTAGAACGTTCTTAGAACGCTCCTAAGAAGCTCTTAGCGTTAAGAGCTTCTTAACGAATCTGGGAAACCCGGCCATTGTCGACGAATGGGAGTCTGCCAGGCATGAGGTGTGTGTGTGTGTGTGCTTCTGTGTCTGTTTCAAACATACTTGTACACACACATATCCTTATGCGCACACAAACTCACCCGTTTGGCCAGCAGGGTGAACTTAGCCAGTCTCTCCGCTCCGGGTTCGACCCCCCTGGTCAGTCTCTTGACCCTGATGGAGGGGTGGAGCTTCTGTAGGTAGTCGTCTAGAAACCGCTGGATGACCCCCGCCACACCCCGCCCCCTCTCGCTAGGACACACCCTCAGGCCCTCCACCACGACCGTACAGCCGTCGTCAACCAGCAGACCCGACTCCAGCGCCACCTGGGGGCGGGAGTGAATACTGCATTACTTATTTCTCCCTTTTACTCACTCTCTCTGTGAAAGAGATCGCGGCAAGCAAGCATTTCATTGTACATGTCTCCAGATGCAAACCCTGACAGAGGGAGAGAGAGGAAAGAGGGAGCGAGAAGGAGGGAGAGAGAGTTAAGAGAGGGTAGTGTGTGTGTCTCACCAGTTTGTCTCCCCGCCTGGCCAGCATGACGACTCTACCTGGCTCAGTCATCCAGGAGTGGTAGCGACGAGGAAGGTAGTCATTACCTGCAGGTAACACACAGTTACACACCTGCAGGTAACACACAGTTACACACCTGCAGGTAGCACACAGTTACACACCTGCAGGTAACACACAGCTACACACCTGCAGGTAACACACAGCTACACACCTGCAGGTAGCACACAGTTACACACTTGCAGGTAACACACAGTTACACATCTGCAGGTAACACACAGTTACACACCTGCAGGTAACACACAGTTACACACCTGCAGGTAACACACAGTTACCTGCACTTTTTTTCAGGTTTTCGAAACTTTTTTTCAACTTTTCAAAACTTTTTTTGCTTCATCAAAACTTTTTTTTTAAATCACACATAATAAAATAAAAAGACTAAACAATGATCTTCAAAGCCACTTCCACAAAACTTCAGTAACGCGCATTGAGTGCAGGGGCAGAGTGCACATCAGGTAGGTAGACAGACAGGTAGCCTGTCCAATCATTAGTCAGGGTACGGCCTAATGATTGTTGTGTTTATTACAGTCTTGCGACGCCCACAGATGTCGGATTGATTTCATATTACCGTCAAACCTTTATATGTATTGGTTGCTATCAAGATGTGAATTTTATTTCGGCAAAAATGACAAAAAAAGTGCTTCTCAAACACATTAGATACCCTGCCTTTAACATTATTAGTGCTATAAATGTAGGCCTAAGCAATAGCTCACGACAGGCTGTGGTTTATGGTTACCACTATATCACAGCTAAGGAGCGTGTTCAGCAAGTTCAGGAGCGAGGTCAAGACCACTCAACCTACTTCACCCACTCCCCAACCCCCATTCCCTGACGAGACCGACTTCGAGATGCCATAGTTACCTCCATAGATGTCGTCAGAAATGTCCATGACATCATCGTAGTCCTTCTCCTCGGCCAACCAGAACGTCAGCCCGCCATCGCTCTCCCCGAGACAACTCGCCATGACAACCCTGCCGGATACAGTACGCGGAAAACACAGAACCAATTCAAACTTCTGTTGAATGTCGACGGAGATACAAATCTCTGTTCCCCTCGCTAACCTCTTTGACAACCCATTCAGCTCTGCGTGGATATTACGAGGCCGCTCAACAAAGTTCAGAACTGTAAAGTGCAGTACTCTTCTTATCTTATGTTGCAAGTTGGTAAATCATTTGCTGTGTGTCCTCATAGGCCTATAGAATGTCCATGGTCTCACACTAGTGATTTTTTAAGAGAAGCGATTAAACGTTAGCGAACAGCACAGTGAACCAACTGTTTTAAATAGGAACAAACTAAAACATGCCATAGCCTATATAACTAAAACACCCATATATTTAACTGATCTTGCAATCATGGCAAATTACGTTTTACCTTTTTGGAAATAATACCCAATAACGTGCAAGTTGGAAATCCGACACGTATACAAGCTAGGTAAAACTAATCCTGACCTAGTTGTGAAATTAAGATTATATGTCGGCCTGGTGTCTGCTACTGTCCTTATTATTACCTATCGCGTGACCATCTGAGAGCCGCTTTCCTGAACCTCCGGTAAGTTCAGAAAAACCTTCAGTTCCGTTAACTTCCCTCGAGCTGCAGACTTTGGTCCTGAATAACAGTGCAGGCTACATTCATTCTCCTCGCTTTCACCCACGACGTGACTCGCGTGTTTCTGCAGAAAGTTAAACCTTTTGTGTCAACTAGTTAAACAATGATATGTGAAGGTGAAAATATTCAAAGCACCTATGATGAACAATCTCTAACTCTTCGTAAAAGTTTTTATTAAGGCCAGAGTCTTTGAATTACGTATTACAGTTCAAAACTTCCAGTTGCGTTACAGACTCCAACAATTTTTGTTGTGGAACGGTTCAAATTAACCCTTGTGTTCTCCTCGGGTCGTTCTGACCCATCAGTCATTGTGACCCACCGTCGTATTGCGACAACTTTACCGCATACAAAAACAAAGTGAAGCATTTTCTTTTAACCGTCGGGCTGTCTCAGACCCCCCACATTGCGAAGGTTAAAAGAAAAGTATTTTTATTTGTTTTTGTATTGGGTAAAATTGGGTAAACACAATGATGGTTCGTTATGAACCTTTGGGTCATGTGACCCGAAGGCAGCACGAGGGTTAAATGAGTAAGTCATGTCGAAAGTGGTACTTAAAACGTAAAGTTTTAATATAGCTCTACAAATATAGAAACATTATATATGATAGCTCTGATACAGACAGGACAAAAATGCATTGGAATGAAAGCAGAAAGCGACAGATACAGATACATGGAGGACAATGGGTCCATCCAGTGGAAGATATGAAACTTTAAAAAACTGCAGAACAAATTATAGAAGGTTCAAATCCCCCATGTGCTGTACCTTTCTTTGGATAAAAGCTAAATAACTTTTTTTAAACAGCTCTCTCTCCCTCCCCTGCCCCTCTAAAACTGTCTTTCCAGAAACTCCTGCTCCCAGTAGCCTCTAAACTTCCTCACCCCTTCAAAGCCCTCACAGAAACCCTGCAGGCCCTCCCACAGTGAGCAGTCCATGTGCACACGCAGCATCAGCATCCCATTGCCACTAAACACCCCGCTCGCCAAAACCTTCTCAAAATGTCCGACAAGCGCTGCCCGTGCAAAGATGGCGTCCGTTCCAAACATGTCGATGTTGAGGCGCAGGGACCCTCCCTCGTACGGGATTGGATAAGGAGGAGTGTAGAAGCTGAGGAAGGTGGGTTTTTCCTGGTCGTCGACCAACCAGGATAGATCCCGCCTCCTCAGGATCTCTAGGTTGGCTTCTATTGGCTGCAAGGGCTGCCAGTCCTGGATGATGGCGCCGCCGGGAAGTTGGGCCCTGGAGGGCAGGTCTGGGTCCAGGAGAACCTTCCTCAGCTGCTTGTCGTCCAGGGGAACCAGGTGAGGGACGGACTTACCCGAGTCACTTCCTGTTCCTGTGCTGGAGTGTAGTTTGTTCCTGATGTGAGATGAGAATGTGTGGAAACTGACAGCTTCACCAACCAATGATAGAACAGCCTAGAGAAAGAGAGAGAGGGAGAGATGGAAAGAGGGGGAGAGGGAGAGCAAGAGGGATGGAAAGAGAGAGGGAGAGAGGGAGGGCGAGAAAGAGAGGTAGAAAAGAAAGGGAGAGGGAGAGAGGTGGAGAGGGGAATAAACAGATCGTTGACATGAACAGGGGATGACATAGGGGATAAAAGGGGAATAGGAGGGATGAGGAGTGGAGATAGAGGTAGAGAGAAAATGAAAGAGAATTAGCACATTACATTTAGTCATTTAGCAGACACTCCTATCCAGAGCGACTTACAGTAAGTACAGGGACATTCCCCCCAAAGCAAGTAGGGTGAAGTGCCGAATAATAGAGAGAGAGGGAGAGAGGGAGAGAGAGGGAGAGAGAGAGAGAGAGAGAGAGAGAGAGAGAGATTGTGCTTAGCAGTCATTGTCAGCAGAGAAACCCACCCTCACATGAACTATAGAAGACATAATACAGTCCAATAGTTGGGAGTCAGGTGGCTGAGCGGTGAGGGAATCGGGCTAGTAATCCGAAGGTCGCCAGTTCGATTCCCGGTCATGCCAACTGACGTTGTGTCCTTGGGCACTTCACTTCACTACTTGCCTCGGGGGAATGTCCCTGTACTTACTGTAAGTCGCTCTGGATAAGAGCGTCTGCTAAATGACTAAATGTAAATGTAGTTGCCACACTCTCCCTAGCATCAAAATCCTAAAAAAAGTCGGGTGCGACTAAATTTTTTCCTAGGTCGCACCGGTGCACCTAACCTCCTCGCATCCGCTGTCTCTCCACAAACGAAGCGTTTGTTATCCTAAAACGGAACTGACACTCATGGTTGGATCATATCGTGGTCTAAACCAATCAGAGACAGAGATGGGGCGGGTCTTTGCCTCTGATTGGCTGTGGTCCAGATATTCCTGTAGCTCCGTGCTGTGTGATTGAAATTACGACCTGAGCACCAGAAAGTCAGTTTAGCAGACCTGGGCATTGTATGGCCCGTGGGCCATAACCGGCCACAGGCTGTCTCAATCCGGCCCACGTGAGGTAAATCAAAAATTTAAAATAAATAAATGTGTTGAGCGGTAGTAAATATGTAGTCCTGAAAGACTGCAGTGATCAGGCGATTTACATATGTGCGCTTGCGCAACCTCACCGACAGGAGAGTTAGCTGTTGGTTAGCCCTCGAAAATGAAAAACTTTTCCACTGATTAACTTTTAACAAGACATGGACGTCTAAGTATCTGTTTACTGAGGTCAAAGTGAAAGCTGTGAAGAAAAAAAACTAACGCGGACATAATAAGAACTTTACTGATTCAGTGGGCGCGGGCTGATGGTTTGCTAGTTGAACTGCAGACCCTGATCATTACCTGTCAGCTGTCCTTCGCATATCCACCTCAGACATTCAGACAGATTTCGATGCACATCCGTTCTAAGAACGCTCTAGAACGTTCTTAGAACGCTCCTAAGAAGCTCTTAGCGTTAAGAGCTTCTTAACGAATCTGGGAAACCCGGCCATTGTCGACGAATGGGAGTCTGCCAGGCATGAGGTGTGTGTGTGTGCTTCTGTGTCTGTTTCAAACATACTTGTACACACACATATCCTTATGCGCACACAAACTCACCCGTTTGGCCAGCAGGGTGAACTTAGCCAGTCTCTCCGCTCCGGGTTCGACCCCCCTGGTCAGTCTCTTGACCCTGATGGAGGGGTGGAGCTTCTGTAGGTAGTCGTCTAGAAACCGCTGGATGACCCCCGCCACGCCCCGCCCCCTCTCGCTAGGACACACCCTCAGGCCCTCCACCACGACCGTACAGCCGTCGTCAACCAGCAGACCCGACTCCAGCGCCACCTGGGGGCGGGAGTGAATACTGCATTACTTATTTCTCCCTTTTACTCACTCTCTCTGTGAAAGAGATCGCGGCGAGCAAGCATTTCATTGTACATGTCTCCAGATGCAAACCCTGACAGAGGGAGAGAGAGGAAAGAGGGAGCGAGAAGGAGGGAGAGAGAGAGAGTTAAGAGAGGGTAGTGTGTGTGTCTCACCAGTTTGTCTCCCCGCCTGGCCAGCATGACGACTCTACCTGGCTCAGTCATCCAGGAGTGGTAGCGATGAGGAAGGTAGTCATTACCTGCAGGTAACACACAGTTACACACCTGCAGGTAACACACAGTTACACACCTGCAGGTAGCACACAGTTACACACCTGCAGGTAGCACACAGTTACACACCTGCAGGTAACACACAGTTACACACCTGCAGGTAACACACAGTTACACACCTGCAGGTAGCACACAGTTACACACCTGCAGGTAACACACAGTTACACACCTGCAGGTAACACACAGTTACACACCTGCAGGTAGCACACAGTTACACACCTGCAGGTAACACACAGTTACACACCTGCAGGTAGCACACAGTTACACACCTGCAGGTAGCACACAGTTACACACCTGCAGGTAACACACAGTTACACACCTGCAGGTAGCACACAGTTACACACCTGCAGGTAACACACAGTTACACACCTGCAGGTAGCACACAGTTACACACCTGCAGGTAACACACAGTTACACACCTGCTGAAACGCTTAACCAAGTCAAGTTCATTTCTCTAGCACATTTAAAAACAAGCAGTGTCAGCTAAGACAAACACACAGTCACACACACCACAGTCACAAACACACCACACACACACACGCCTTTGCAAACACAGTACATTGCGCAAGCTGTTCACTATTCACACCCAACTATTTCACACTCTTCGCAAACACACAGTACACGGGCTGCTCGCATCCTGACATCCACATCTGCTGGTAAGAGAACCACACATGAACGGAATTTTGAGACCCGGCATTCTGGCCTACCTCGATAAATGTTATCCGAAATGCCCATGACGTCAACATAGTCCTTCTCCTCGGCCAACCAGAACGTCAGCCCGTCATTGCTATTACCCAGACAACTCTTCGGCCATGGCAACGCCGCTGGAGGTGATGTGGCGAAGAACAAAGTGTCGAAATAAAGTATTTAAAGCTGCAGTAGGTAACATTATGAAATCAATTCAAATATGAGAACAGCGCCTCCCCCAATTCTCCAGCTTGAAGGGGGGGAAAGGTCCGTCTTGCTGAAGACGATTGGCTGAAACAGGATTGCTGAAACATAATTGGCTGGAAAGTAGCCAGTTCCAAAATTAGAAATTGACATTCCGCTGACACTGAACTGTCTGTGTCGCTAATTTTTATTCTTTTTTCTGACCTATTGTACCTTTAAGCCTATCCAACCCTGTAAGACCCCTTGTTGTAATATTACAACGTCACCTTTAGCTCTCCAAAAAAACACATTTTCCCCCCCAAAAAAATTTAAGACCACATTTTCATAGACATTGGGTCTTATTGTATTGCCTTGCAATGCCATTGGATACTAAATGTGTATATAGATCTGGCTATAAGGCCATGAACTCAATCCACCAGCCAACTTTCCTGGAAGCGAATCTCCTTGTTTAATTTGACTGGATATATCAACATTGAAGTAAGTAAATTCCATGAAATAATTTGGGTGATTGTTAGAATATGTAGTTCATGTAAATACTAAGTTATTGTGGAATTCATGCATCACATTTGATTTCCAGCTTGTTTTGTCTTTGTTGTAGTTTTACAACGTTGGGTCAAAATGGTAGCTATAGCAATTGCACCTTGCACTCTACATGGAGACATTACACTTCTCGAATGTTCAGATACAGGATAAATACTTACATAAATATAATGTATTTGATGATTCACACTTTACAAATGGGTTATTTGTTATAGTTTTCAGTTTAGACCAGATTTGAAGATTTCTAAATCAATGTTATTTCTATGTTAGCAGTGAAATATAGTCAACTGTTTTTTTAAATCTGGACTTTGCTTGTTTGCCCAAATATCTGCTTGATGCACAAGGCAGATACTGTTTGTTGAATGCTTTGGAGGATGGTTGTTCAGGGACAAGTGTAAATGTTTTGGAATGTGGGGGTTGCATGTGGTGCATTGTTCAGGGACAGGTGTGAATGGTAATATGGGGATGTAAGAGATCTGGGGGGTTGTATATTCCTTTTAGAATGTTAAGTAGAAAGCACATTAGGCTAGCCAGACAGTATTGTGTGTATTCAGTGGAATTTACTGCATGAATAAGATTCATTTGCATTGGAATTAGGTATACTTGAACATACTCTAACTATTATTTCCATTTCAGAATGACACCAGCAAGGGGAGTTTACTTCAGTGATGTCATTGATGCTATCCAAAATGGAGAAAGTGATGTTGACATGGAATCAGACACCAGTGATTCGAGTGATGAGGAGGTGGTTGAAAATGTTGAGGAAGTGGAAAAAGAGAATCAGAGACCCACTGATTGTCCAACTAATGATGATGATGGTAAGGACATCGAGCAAACCAACACAAGCCAACCCCAACATATGCGCTGTCAAGTGATATGACAACAGGGCAGTCACACTTGTGTCATCCTTTGCTGGTATTGATCCTGTGCAAAAGATTCAACGCTGGAACAAAGCCACCAAATCCTACATTGAAGTTGAGAGACCTCATATTGTGGGTGCATACAACAAATACATGGCGGTGTGGATTTGCTGGACTCATTTGGAGCCAAATACAAGTTCCTCATGAAATTGCGCCGCTGATACAGTTACATCTTCTGGCACACTATTTTCATTGCTGTGATCAACGCCTGTCTCCTCTACAAACGGGACTGCAAGGCTCTCAATATTCTCAAGAAAAAGATGTTGAACCAGGAGACTGTTTCAGGCGCAACTAGCTTCCTCTCTCATCCTGACAAACACAGCTGTCAACACACCAAGGAGAGGGTGGCCATCTTCAGCCAGTGGGAGCCCTTTGACGTTGATAACTGTGACACCTCAGAGACCTGTGACTGCTCAGAAGAGACCATCCTCAGGTAATGGGGGTTCACCAAATGGGGTCCCAGCCAAGAGGGCATGTGAACCACCAACGGATGTGCTCAGGGACGTGGTCGCACATTTCCGGTGAAGACAGCGAGAGGACGTTGCAGACACGGCATAAAAGTATATTCTAATACGCTCTGCAGTAAGTGCAATCTCCGTCTCTGCTTTTCAGAGGAAAGGAACTGCTTTTGGGACTACCATTGCACGTGAACAATGGACCCCGGGGTCTTTGAAGTTTTCATTCTGTTTTTATAATATTTATCCATTTTTTTTTTTTTTTTACTAAATTCTGATTCATCAAAATATGACTGTTGGGTGATTATTATTAATGAAATGTACTGTTATAGTGCTATGTAAGCAATCCACACTCAAAATTAACCATTAGTTGTTTTGTGTATTTGTTCTGACAGTATGAGAGCAAATGCTGAAATTCTGCTACCAACTAGGCCCAACGTTGCATTATTACAACGTTTCCCTAAAAACTTACAAAAACATATTTTTGGAATAAATCCTTCATTATCTTCATCAGAAGACTCTTACAACATCAGCTGACTTTAAAAAAAAAGACATTATTTGACATTATTAGTTTGGGTCTTACAGGGTTAACTAATTAGCATCTAGTCTAATCACGGAAAATCCGTGCTTGGTCTGGGCTCCCGGGCGCTGTTTGCTCACTGCTCGTGCCCACGCTTGGGAATAAGGACGGAAAAAAGCACTTATCATGCATGCGCGTGTACTCCACCCCTCCCAGCACGCGTGTGTTGGCGTGTACTCCAACGGTATATCAAAAAAACATTGTTCTTTTTTTATTAACAAAATTGTACTCAACTTTGAGATATTTTTTGTCTTTTCAGAGAAGGAAGAAATCTTGAGATTGTTCATTTCTTCTGAAAAGCAAAGAGGTCGTTCCACGATGAAGTTCAATGGTGATGTTCTTAGCCTACTGTCTCACATAACTATTTATTTTATATGTTTTGTTACGTGGAGGAAGTCCTGGAAAGCACCGCTGTTTAACATGTCGGGTAGCAGGCCAGTAACTAGAAGTTCACCAGATACAGCTAAAGCTAAGCAGGCCACAAACTGTTTCTGGGAAATGTGGCAGAACATGCAAGTTAGGGAGTCAGGTGGCTGAGCGGTTAGAGAATCGGGCTAGTAATCAGAAGGTCGCTGGTTCGATGTTCGACGCCGTGTCGAATGACGTTGTGTCCTTGGAAGGCACTTCACCCTACTTGCCTCGGGGGAATGTCCCTGTACTTACTGTAAGTCGCTCTGGATAAGAGCGTCTGCTAAATGTAAATGTAAGTTACAGGAGGAGATTTTGCTAGCCTCTGCAAAACTATGAGCGAAACTTCATTTCCTCTGAGATGCATTTGGGTGTATTTGCGAGTAGGCTATCAAATTACAATTGTGTTTACAGAAGTGCGCTCTTCTGGAAAATGTAGCCTATTATGTTAAATCGGTGGGGGTAGAATTAGGGAAATAATCAAAAGTGGGTCACTTTGCCTTGATTTGCAATATGCCTAAACCATCAACATAATCGAAAGTAGCCATACATTATTGAACAGTTTGAACTTTCACGTCAATTATTAAAACATTTTGACTAACATCTAACAATTATTGTTGTTTGTCGGTTAAGTGCGACACCGGAATTTAATACCACAGGTCTACTAAACAAAAGACAAAATCTTTCTCACGTTGAAAGCACACTGCACACGTTTGAACCAAGGTGATATAGCGAGGTGAAGTTAGTTTCATATTCGACATTCGACATTCGTCTCACATTCGGAAAACGCTACTTTGCAGCGTCGAGTTAGGGACCGGTGAAAATTACCCATGCAATTTTGAAAAATGATTACTTTTATAATATTTTTATGGATATTTAAACCAAACTGTCACCAGATTATTCTAATAATGTCTGGCCTACTTCCACACCCTTTATTTTTTCAATAAAGTTTTGAATACAATTCCAATTAATCGTTAATCTATGAAAATAGCATGAAATCCTCGCTAATCTCAATATCTTTTTCAAACTTGTGTCAAAAAATCTCAAATATACACCAGATTATTCTAATAATATATGGCCTACTTCCACACCCTTTACTTTTTCAATAAAACTTTTTTAAAAATGATAGAAAATATTGTCGTGGGAATACAGTCTTCTGGGAACAAAGTAGGCGGAATTGCACCCTGGAGCGAGGGACACACGACAGACTGGTTTCTGTGAGCGTGGCTGAACACTGATGTCTGATGTCTACCACAACTGTAACATTCCTCGCCGTGCAGTTTTACTGTTAACAAGTTAGCAGGACTACTTAGTTGTCGTTGGATTCTCAGCGTGAGAAATGCAAGGCGTGAGAGCGTGTGAACTGGTTGAAATGCGTGTGTCTCACGGCCAATGCGTGAGAGAGTCAGCCCTGTATTTACAGTAGCCTAAATCATCCGGGCAAAAACGAAAACCACAAGCCCCTCCAGTAGCCCAGTGTCATTTTCTCAACCTGTTTCCGTTCTGCCTTTTCCTCTTTGGGCTACATATAGGCCTATTTAAAATCTGATACATTTTGACGCTATATTATCCTCTTCCATATTAAACCAAGAGAGATCTATTAAACAAAGTACTTATTATTAATAGTCGCTGCCTTTACACGGCTATGCAGCAAATCTAAAAAGCTACACTGTTTAAACTATACATTCATTATCGAAATACAACCTTCAAACATGATACGGTTGTGTGACAGCTAGCTGACTGTAAATGCAGCGGTCCTATGACGCCCCCTACCGCAGAGACAGAGAAATACAAGAGACAAGGACATAATGCGGGATGGCTAAGTATTTGTTGGTTCGTTCAAGTTTATTTCACTAAAAACATTCCTATTTACAGAAATGACTATTGAATAACTACATTACATTATATTCCATTTTAAACGTCTCAAATACAATGTTAAAACATCTTCCATGGTGCAAAATAGGTAGAACTGTTAGATGTACAGATAAAATAACTGTTAATACTTTGTATTTACATACCAAAACGCAAACACAGACCACGTGGGCTGCTAAGTAGTTTAAGCTGTTAATATTTACATTGCTTACATTTACAGTGCTAAAAACAGAGCATGCCAAATACCCTACTGGGTTTCTGCTTAAAATAATATTGACAAAAACACACCAAGGTTAAAGGACCACTTCTTCTGTCTTCATCCACCACAAAACCCACACTCCCACACACTTCTCTCTGGAGACAATCATTACGTCCTCCAAAATCATCCTCTAGCACTGACAATTAATGCCGTTTGTGTACCAGAACTGGTTAACGCTTTTAACCCTTGTGTGATCTTCGGGTCATTCTGACCCATCAGTCGTTGTGACCCACCGTCGTATTGCGACAACTTTACCGCATACAAAAACAAAGTGAAGCATTTTCTTTTAACTGTTGGGCTGTCTCAGACCCCCCACATTGCGATGGTTAAAAGAAAATTATTTGTATTTGTTTTTGTATTGGGTAAAATTGGGTAAACACAACGATGGTTCGTTATGAACCTTTGGGTCATGTGACCCGAAGGCAGCACAAGGGTTAAGAATGTGCCGGAATCATGTCATTGTGACATCGTCACAGGCATGCTGTTCCTCTGGGTGTTTCGCAGAGCTGCTTGTCGTGACCTCCGACCCCTGAGCCTGTTCCGAGGTCGTGGGCTCTGAGGTGACGTCTGACCTCTCCTCCAGGCTCGGTTCTGTGACCTCTTCCTGGGTCAAGGGTCGAGGCTGGGCGAGGACAGAGTATACCTGGAAAATCCCCCCCACCCCCCACACACACACACATCACCTCTAGCTCCTACTGTAATTCACCTCGTAAACACAATTCATGATTACACGATCACAGCAACACAGTTGAACTGACCAAAGATGAGGCCTGGTCATAAATGTAATTTCGACCTACTGTAAAAAATGTTGACCTACTGTAAAAAATGAATGTTATGTATTGTTTTTCCACAGTCACTGTTACCCAAAGTGACATCACTGCCCTGCAGTATCTCCATCTATACATTATCATCTTAGAGTATATAACATCTATATAACATCTATATCTATATACCATCACTGTCCATCTACAGTTTATATACATATATACATCACATCACAGTGCTATACAGGCCGTGATGTTGGACCTACCTGCTCTGGGTGAGCCTGTGGCGGGCTGGGGGGCTGCTGGGGGCCCGGGGGGCCTGGGGGGTCCATGGTCCGGGCCCTGGAGGTGCCCTGGTAGGACCTCCACAGCCTGCCGTACAGAAGGTCCAGCTTAATCTTGGCGTAGAGCTTGGAGGGGTCAAATCCTCGGGGTTGGGGTGGCGCTGGGGGGAGGGGAGGGCAGGGATGGGACCCAGCGGGAGACTCCACTAGGATGTCCTGAGGGAGGAGGGGGGAGGAGGAGGGGGGAGGAGGAGGGGGGAGGAGGAGGAGGAGGGGGGGGGGAGGGGGGAGGAGGAGGAGGGGGGGGGAGGAGGAGGAGGAGGAGGGGGGAGGAGGAGGGGGGAGGAGGAGGGGGGAGGAGGAGGAGGAGGAGGAGGGGGGGGGGAGGAGGGGGGAGACAGGGAGGAAAGGGGGGATGGAGAGAGGAGGGAGGGATGGGGGAGGAGAGAGAGGACATGACTGTGAAATGATTGTATGCATGTACGTGTGTGTGTGCATGCATGTTCGTGTGTGTGTGTGTACACATCTCTATGCAAGAGTGTATGTGCATGCCTTTTTGTGTTTGTGCATATACCTGTGTGTGCATGCGTGTGTGTCTGTCTGTGTGAGTGTGAGAACAAGGACACAGAGATGGCCAGGCAGCTTAAACCACAGGACACTGCCAGTAAAACAACAGGAAGCCAGATATCAGGGGCTCTGAGTGGTTGCCATGACATCAGGTCAGTCTAAGAAACTGTGGTCTACTACGGTGGTACTGACATTTTGCAGGTTGTCACTTTACCCTTTTGCGTTCCAAAGTTCACACACACACACACACTCACACACAGACACACAGCACCCACGCAGACTTGCATGAACATAATAATGTGTATTCCTCACAGAAACCCGTCAGTTTGTCTTTACAGCTATCACATGCAAATGAGAAACATGGTTATAATACTAGACAGGCACTAAGTGGGCACTTTACTTTTCCTCTACCCAGAACCAGTACAGAGCTATTGCATACTGAAATGTGCATGTGCTCCCCTCATATTTGACCGTCACAAGAAATAAATGTGATTTCAAAAGGAAACTTAAGGCAGCAATAATCAGAAAGGAAATTAGAGTAGATTACGTTATTAATTTAGGTATTTTCGGACAGACAAAAACGTTTTGTTTTTAATTCTTTATTTTTTTTATTTTTTTATTTTTTTTAATTAGATTACTTTTACTGTAAATGTTGTTTTCCAAGTCTGTGTTTTTGTTCACCAACATTGATGATGCTGTACTGCAGTTTATGTTTTGTATTGTAATGTTTTTTTGCCTGGACCCCAGGAAGAACAGTTTCAACTACGGTGTAGAGTAATGGGGATCCTTAATAAACATAAACACAGACACACACACACACACAGACACACGCATACAGCACCCACACACACGTGCATGAACAAACACACACACAGACACAGACACATGCATGCAGCACCCACACACACGTGCATGAACAAACACACACAAACGCACACATGCAAAGACACACAGAGACGCGCACACATTTTACCTCAGATTGTGCATGCAGGTCACTTAAACAGGTGTGCACCTCAAACACTTTCCTTCTGAAACAAAGGAGACACCGTTACACAGGGGAATGATCTTGTTGTTACATGACGGTTGAAGATGTTCACGTCAGTGCTACTCAGAGGGAGAGCCCCAGACATGCGTACGGCAGAAGATAAAAACGGAAAAAGACAGAAAAAAGAGAAGTGAAAAAGTGAACAGAGAGAGAGAAGAAACACAATAAACAGAAGGGGTGGTGAGATAAAGACAGACAGACACAGAGACAGATACCTTCTACAGCAGTGTCTATAGCAGTTCTTGCAGAGTAAGTAAATGGACGTGGTGATAGACAGGAAACAAAGCAGAGCTCCTCCAATCAGCAGGGCCCATCGCTCCACTTCTCTGATCTGTGCTTCCTCAGAAAGATCCCCCTCCTGAGCGGCAGCTGGACACACACATACACACACACAAACACACACACACAAACACAGTGTGTGTGTATCAGTTTCTATCCCAGTGGGACCTGACCATTCACTTTATGACCATTCAAAATTGTGGTAGCTTGCGGTCCCCACAAGGGTAGTTTAACAAGACCACACACACACACATAGTGAAGACACACACACGAACATAGACTCCCCCACCTACCCATAGCAACCGTGTCCGCGCAGCCCTCCAACACCCCCACTGGGAAGGCGTTGAAGACGCAACACACCCCCCCCTCCTCCTCTTCTACAGCGCCCCCCAGCAGGCGGAGGGTGGAGCTGCGGTCCGCCACGCTGCCTTGGACCCCCACCCTGTCTACGTACTCCGGGGGGACGTGGGCGCCATGGTCCGGGTGGAACACACCCAGGTTGGACTGGTTGGACGGCCCACGGTTAAAAACCCAGTTGACCTGGGTCAGCGTGGCGTTGGGGTCTCCTCGCAGGCAGCAGGTCACCTCCAGGACTCCCCGCTCCCGCCTGTAGGACACCTGAACGTCGCAGGAAGCCAGGCCTGGCCAGGTGGGCAGGAGAAACAAGACATTTACGTTTACATTTAGTAATTTATCAGACGCTCTTATCCAGAGCGACTTACAGTAAGTACAGGGACATTCCCCCCCGAGGCAAGTAGGGTGAAGTGCCTTGCCCAAGGGCACAACGTCATTACGCATGGTCGGGAATCGAACCGGCAACCTTCTGATTACCAGCCCGATTCCCTAACCGCTCAGCCACCTGACTCCTTAAGACGTCATTTGAGGTGAGTAGGGATGGGGATTGTGTAAAACAGTGGTCTTCAACCCTGATCCTCAAGACCAGGATAAAAGCGTCCGCTAAATTAATACATTGACATTACAAATCCCATTCTGATTCTGATTCATTCTGATTCTGATTCATTGACTCTTTCCCCACGTTAGTGGTTGTCAACCCTGGTCCTCGTGCCCCCCTGGCCTGCCCTGCATGTTTCCCTGCTCCCACACACCTGATTCAAATGGATGGGTTTTCATGTAGCTCTGCAGAAGCCTGGTGACGAGCTGTTCATCTGAATGAATGAATGCCCCAAATCAGGTGTGTTGGAGCAGGGAAACATCTAGAACATGCAGGACAGCAGGCCATGAGGACCAGGGTTGAAGACCACTGGTGTAAAATGTCAGAAATACTATGTGTTTAAGTTAGCTTTTGGCAGGACTTAGAGAAGCTTATTGTTATGGGTGTGTATAGACAATCTTCATATACAGATATATACACCCAAAAAGCTGTGTTTGTACACACATGCACAAACACTCTGGCTTGCAAATACACTAAGGAGACACTACAGTTCAATCAGTAGGAGAGTCAGGTGGCTGAGCGGTGAGGGAATCGGGCTGGTAATCCGAAGGTTGCCAGTTCGATTCCCGGTCATGCCAACTGACGTTGTGTCCTTGGGCAAGGCACTTCACCCTACTTGCCTCGGGGGGAATGTCCCTGTACTTACTGTAAGTCGCTCTGGATAAGAGCGTCTGATAAATGACTATGTGACATTGCCAAGTTTTGCCAAAACTCTTCATAGTCAGCGAAACTTAAGCGGATAAAACTGAGTTTCCCGCAACATGCATTTCAATTTCTACATTCTCCCCCAAGAATCTACGCTATGTTGGTAATGCAGACCGTGTAAAGGGTTTTGAAAAAGTGGCTTCAATACTGACCAATGCATGTAAGCAACTGTGAAACCGTAAAGGTTTTTTAACATAACCGTTCATACCGCACGCACGCCACCCGCCCTAACAGTGCGTTCACACTGCAGCGGAGCGGGCGGCGCGTGGCGTCGGCTTCCAATTCATTTTCAATGAAACCAGGCGTTGACGCTCGCGTAGGGCATTGTGGGAAGGCGAGCGGAGCGGAGCGGAGCGTTGCAAGTTGGATTTTCTCAACTTTATGTAAATGAGGAGCGTGAAAACGCTAGCGTTGGCCAATCGGATTGTTTTCTTGTTTCTTGTAACGTAGCAACCTTTGGTCATGATAAACATTTCTAGGTTTCACAATTTCAAGATGGAGGAGAAACTTTTCGTATGTGTCTGCACACCCAGTTCTGTTCAGAACAAAGTTACTAATGTGACGAGCCTGAATTTAAAGATTACATTAAACTAATAATGCATGGTGCATGGTTGCCGATGTCGTCATTGTTCCTAGTGTGTTTTTATAGCCTACTTTTAAATGTAGTCGTCACATTACGTGACTGTTCTGTGCCACTGCTAGCTCGCTAGCCCAGCCTTCAAACGACTGGTTGAGTGACCGGTGGCGTAACATGTATTCTACTGTAATCTTGCACTAGTAAAATCTTGCACTTACATAAATGTTGTGTAAAAGTGGTATTTTGATCGATATTGTGAGTACATTAACCCAAATCTGCACGCTTGGCCATGACTACAACAGTGACCTTAGAGAACTACAACTCTGTATTAACTTGTCTAACACGCCCCCGAGCGTGGTGTACTGTGGGAAGGCAAGCGATGCAGAGCGTTAAAAAACGCTGCAGTGTGAACGCACTGTAACAGTGCGTTCACACTGCAGCGGAGCGGGCGGCGCGTGGCGTCGGCTTCCAATTCATTTTCAATGAAACCAGGCGTTGACGCTCGCGTAGGGCATTGTGGGAAGGCGAGCGGAGCGTTGCAAGTTGGATTTTCTCAACTTTATGTAAATGAGGAGCGTGAAAACGCTAGCGTTGGCCAATCGGATTGTTTTCTTGTTTCTTGTAACGTAGCAACCTTTGGTCATGATAAACATTTCTAGGTTTCACAATTTCAAGATGGAGGAGAAACTTTTCGTATGTGTCTGCACACCTAGTTCTGTTCAGAACAAAGTTACTAATGTGACGAGCCTGAATTTAAAGATTACATTAAACTAATAATGCATGGTGCATGGTTGCCGATGTCGTCATTGTTCCTAGTGTGTTTTTATAGCCTACTTTTAAATTCAGTCTCGTCACATTACGTGACTGTTCTGTGCCACTGCTAGCTCGCTAGCCCAGCCTACAAACGACTGGTTGAGTGACCGGTGGCGTAACATGTATTCTACTGTAATCCTGCACTAGCAAAATCTTGCACTTACATAAATGTTGTGTAAAAGTGGTATTTTGATCGATATTGTGAGTACATGAACCCAAATCTGCACGCTTGGCCATGACTACAACAGTGACCTTAGAGAACTACAACTCTGTATTAACTTGTCTAACACACCCCCGTGCGTGGTGTACTGGGAAGGCAAGCGATGCAGAGCGTTAAAAAACGCTGCAGTGTGAACGCAGCGTAACCCTCTACAAACACGCGTCCACACAGCCACATGCCCCGCGTGTAACGCGATCCACACTGCCTCAACACCTGGCCGCCTCAAACCCGGCCAAACATGGCTTCCCCCGGGAGCGTGCAGCTGTCCACAGTGTCGGTTTTCCTCGGCTTATGTTTGAGATGGTTCTTTACGAACCTTATGATGAGATTCGTCACGGCTACGCTGAGAGATTCCGACTTATGAAGCCTCCGTCTGGAGAAAAGATGCCAATGTATAAAAAAAAAACACTTGGAGGCCGTAAATGCTGACAACTTCTGTACTGAATAAAACAGCTTAATCTCATGACAGATTCAGATAAGTTTAGAAAGAACAGTAAAGGATTTCCAAACACCACACAAATGTAAAGCTGCTATGGCACAGGTTCTGTTCTGCATTGTGAATCTTTCGCCGCGGCCGGAAATTCAACGGTTGTGGCCCTGCGTTGTGATGCGGTTTTTGAGTCCGTTTCATCCTACTTGCCTATGGGGTGTAAAAGCAACAGTTTGATCGTTCGGGACCGCTTGAGTCATTATGAAGGCATGTCTTCGTGTTTACATTAAGATTTAAGATTTCACTAGCGATTCAGTTCATTTCCTAGATTGTGTTCAAGTTTCTAATTGTTCCATGGAAATTATCCACATTTCTCACTGTGCCGCTTGTCACAGGTGAGGGATGAGGAACCTGCAGAGTAGCATACTTACTAGGCTACTACATGGATACAAGTGTCTAATAAATAAATGAAACTATATGCCTAAACCAAAACATGTGTCCTGATGTTTAGTAAAAGGCTGTTTTCTAGTTTCAGCATGTATATTAGTTCTAGATGTATATAGTCACGCTCAAGTCAAGAGTGACAGATTCAGAAATGTGAATGGTGGTTTTTTCGGGGTTTCTTTCGTCTTAGAAACAAGCTTTTAATGACCTTACTGAAAAACAGAAAGGACCTTGACCGAAAAACAGAAACGACCTTGGCTAGTTGGTTGTCTGTGTGACCCGCGTGCAGGTCTGTGAAGCCCACCTGTGACGGTGCAGAGCAGGATGAACCGGGAGAGCACCGGGCCTCGTCTCATCCCTGTAGTCGGCCCGCTGGAGGTCTGCTTTGTCATCCAGCTGCTTCTTCTGCGCCCCTTCTTGTTTCACCTACGTTTGAAGGATTTTAGGAGTGTTTTAATGTATTTGTTATAGTTTTTTGTTCTTGTTTTTTTTTTTTACTTCTCGATTTTTGTTCTGAGTTTCGGGCTTCTTGTTTCGACTCTGAACTACGTTGCCATGACGCGTCGTTTCGGAAGGTCTGTTTCCTGCTTGTCTCGGTTCGTGAGCTTTTCTCAGCTTCCTGCTTTTTGAGAAAAAAATGTACCACCAAAAAGATGTAAATGTACAAACTGTGCACTCCCCCTCTCTCTTTCCAAACGTGATCTCCCT
Organism: Osmerus eperlanus; assembly: GCF_963692335.1. Lineage (NCBI taxonomy): Eukaryota > Metazoa > Chordata > Actinopteri > Osmeriformes > Osmeridae > Osmerus > Osmerus eperlanus. The sequence goes on from NC_085040.1 coordinate 617,045, forward strand.
CTCAATGTATTTCTCTCTACCTCTCTCTCTATCTCTCTCGGTGTCTTTATCTCAATGTCTCTCTCCCACATCTCTATCTCTCAATCAGGTGGCCGTTAGCTGAGATCAGAAATATGCACATCTCACCAGAACCTCATTTAACTATGCGTGGGTTCAGGGACTTTTATTTTCCGCTGTACCTAAACCACACACACACAGACATACACACACACACACACACACACACACACACACACACACACACACACACACACACACACACACACTGACGCAACGAGTCTGACATTCTTTTGAAAAATGCGGTTTGAGGTTATTATGCTACCTGTGACAGTGTGGGAAGTGGGGTGATGAGCCATCACGAAGACGAGCTGAGACAACGAAACAACAGCATATCAGTGTCTGTTACTTTAGATTTGGCTGACTGGATGTGGTATGAATTACAGACTGGGGGGGGGGGGGGGGCGGGGGGGACGTAGGGGGGTGGGCGGTCGAAATAGTTATTTGGAGTTCAATGACAGCTGTTTGGGGCCCTGGAATGGGAAGCCATGCAAGCTGTTCTCTCTCTCTCTCTCTCTCTCTCTCTCTCTCTCTCTCTTATATCTCTCTCTCTCCCTCTATCTACTCCCTTTCTCTCTTTCGTCCACACACACTCACACACTTTAAATATTAATCACCCCTGAAACGCATGCTCAGACCGGAGGTGAGAGGATGCACTTCACATTTTAGCCACCAGGGGTCAGATGCACGTCTCAGCTGCCTGCCTCGCAGCAGGATGCGCTTGCATCCAAGTATTTATAACCTCTCTGCAAGCTGGAGGGGAGGGAGACGGGTGGACGGATGAATAGGTGGATGCATGAGGGGTGGATGGATGAGGGATGGATGGATGAGGAGTGGATGGATTGGCATCGGGGCCAGATTGTCATGGTTACATAACAAAAGGGTCGGAATGTTGAGATTACTGTCGGAGGTGGTGGAATCTGTGACAGGGAATATACATGTTTGTGTGTGTGTGTTTGTGTATGAGTGTTTGTGTGTGTGTGTGTGTGTCTGTGGTCACATGGAGTGAGGTTGTGCTTTGAAGAACAATTCTCTCCAGACATCAGACTGACAAACGTGTTTTCCTGGTCGCCAGTTTATAAACTTGAAATGACCCATGAGTCTTGGGGGATTCCCCTAAAATGTAACATAAAAAAGGATTTTGCTAGACTAGAAAATGTTGTTATACATATACAGTATATATATATATATAAAGGGGTCCTTATAGACAGATGGAGTCTTGGACCCTCCCCCACCTAATTTTGAACCTTGCGTGTACTAACGAGGACTCCTCTTTCTCTCTCATCTGCCTTCCTTTCCTTCTCCTTCCCATCCCACACGTACTGTACCAACACAGAGTACAAAAACTAAAATAAGATTTTTAATTTCCTTTCCAATGAATACAGTCCCTCCCTCCTCCAGGGTCTTTAACCCTTTGACCCCCTCCCCCTCCCCTCCCTTCTCCTTTGAGGGAGCTCTTAATTTATGCCCATTGACCGCCTCTCCTCCCCCCACCATTTCTTTCTTTCTTTCTCTCTCTCTCTCTCTCTCTCTCTCTCTCTCTCTCTCTCTCTCTCTCTCTCTCTCTCTCTCTCTCTCTCTCTCTCTCTCTCTCTCTCTCTCTCTCTCTCTCTCTCTCCCATCTTCCCCTCTGTGTTATTGTTTTTACCAATCAATGACCCCTTCAAGTCACAATAGACATGCACGGCTCTGAGACCAAGGAATTAGTTATTTGATGATGCTTATTGATGCATTTGTGCCCCCATCCACACACAACTACACACACACACACACACACTTACACAGACACACACATCTACACTCACACCTCCACACACACACTCACACCTCCACACACACACTCACACCTCCACACACACACTCACACCTCCACACACCTTCACACACACCTCCACACACACCTCCACACACATCTACAGTCACACCTCCACACACTCTCTCCTCCTCTCCTCGCTCCCATCCTTTTCATGTCCTCTCCTCCATCATCCCTCTCTCCTCTCCTCCATCATCCCTCTCTCCTCTCCTCCATCATCCCTCTCTCCTCTCCTCCTCCTCTCCGAGCATGCAGACTGGGGCTGTTTGAAAAGCCTGCTGTTCTGAGAGGATTGCCTTGTCAACACAGAGCACTGCAGAGCTGTACAAACACACACAGACGGTTCCCACACACACAGACAGAAACACACACGCACCCATGCACAGAGCACACAGACATACAGACACCCCTACACACACTCTATACAGCCGCCCTCCTACACGCACACACACACACACACACACACACCCGTGCATAGGCACATGCATACTGACTTACACACTTTACAGACACACACACAAACACTATTTAGACACAAGCGCACACACACACACACACACTAATTGACAGTCATGCACGTGTGCACACAAACACAGCTGAAATTGACAGCTCCACTATTTTGAACACAGATCAAAGTCATGCAACCGTTTTACTGCATGGGGGCTTTGGTGTTACAGCAGGGTTGATGAAAACCATGTGTTGGCACAACATGAGCCTGTGTGTTGTGTTGCAGGAAGCTGTGTGTGTGTGTGTGTGAGGGGGTTGTCTGTGTGTGTTTGTGCGTGTGGTGAGTGTCTCTGCGTGTGTGTGTCTGCGTGTGTGTGTCTGTGCGTTATATTTAGCTTGCCATCATCACAACACACCGACTCCTACCACTGCTCTGTCAGCTGCCAGGGTTCCACATCATCGCCATGGAGATATAGATAGCCACGCCAGCGACATGCGATTACGCCTCATTTCGAGATTCCCCTGTTAGCAGTCTGCAGATGCTATTAACAGAACCACGGTTCTACTCATGTTCAGATCCGTCAGGGGTACTCCATCCATTGGAGATTTTCCGTGTAATTAGATCATTGCAGGTTTAAAAATAAATGAAAGTATATATAGTTGTGATGTATCCTCTACCTGGATCCGTACTGGGAGTCAGGTGGCTGAGTGGTGAGGGAATTGGGCTAGTAATCCGAAGGTTGCCAGTTCGATTCCCGGTCATGCCAACTGACGTTGTGTCCTTGGGCAAGGCACTTCACCCTACTTGCCTCGGGGGGAATGTCCCTGTACTTACTCTAAGTCGCTCTGGATAAGAGCATCTGCTAAATGACTAAATGTAAAATGTAAATGTACTATAGATCCTTTGTCCTCATGTCTGGTTGGAAACACGTTTAGGTGTGGCACTTCTGTTACGTTGTTAGGGATTGAAATGTTATGGATGCAATTAGTTGATGAAGTGGCTTGCTTGGCATGTAATCAGTAGTTATTATTAGTAAAGGTAGAGCAAAGGGCTGGAAGATGATGATGCTTATGTGGAGCCAACAGCCCTCTCTTTCTCTCCTTCCCTCTATCTCTATCTCTCTCTCTCCCTCCTTCCCTCCCCCTCTCTTTCTCTCCTTCCCTCTATCTCTCTCTCTCTCCCTCCTTCCCTCCCCCTCTCTTTCTCTCCTTCCCTCTATCTCTCTCTCTCTCCCTCCTTCCCTCCCCCTCTCTTTCTCTCCTTCCCTCTATCTCTCTCTCTCTCCCTCCTTCCCTCCCCCTCTCTTTCTCTCCTTCCCTCTATCTCTCTCTCTCTCCCTCCTTCCCTCCCCCTCTCTTTCTCTCCTTCCCTCTATCTCTCTCTCTCTCCCTCCTTCCCTCCCCCTCTCTTTCTCTCCTTCCCTCTATCTCTCTCTCTCTCCCTCCTTCCCTCCCCCTCTCTTTCTCTCCTTCCCTCTATCTCTCTCTCTCTCCCTCCTTCCCTCCCCCTCTCTTTCTCTCCTTCCCTCTATCTCTCTCTCTCTCCCTCCTTCCCTCCCCCTCTCTTTCTCTCCTTCCCTCTATCTCTCTCTCTCTCCCTCCTTCCCTCCCCCTCTCTTTCTCTCCTTCCCTCTATCTCTCTCTCTCTCCCTCCTTCCCTCCCCCTCTCTTTCTCTCCTTCCCTCTATCTCTCTCTCTCTCCCTCCTTCCCTCCCCCTCTCTTTCTCTCCTTCCCTCCCTCCCTGCTGTCTATCTCTTCCTCTCTCAATCTCCCCCCTTTCACATTTCTCCTTTTTTCTCTCCTTTTCTCCCCCTGTCTCTCCTCTTTATCCCAGTCTTGTTTTATCTTCTCTGTCAAACCCTCCTTCAAGCTGCTCACCACAATGAAGGAGTGTGTGGCTGTGTGTGTGAGAGAGAGAGAGAGAGAGAGAGAGAGAGAGAGAGCTTGTGTTTGTGCATGTGCATGAGACAGATCTTCTGTGTGAGAAAATGAGTGTGTGAGAGAGGGAGAGAGAGAGGCAATGCGAAAAAGAGAGTGTGTGTGTGTGTGTGTGTGTGAGAGAAGGAAAGCTTGTATGTATGCATGTGTGTGAAAGATAGTAAATGTGTGTATGTGTGTGAAAAAGAGAGTGTGTGTGTGTGTGTGTGTGTGTGAGAGAAGGAAAGCTTGTATGTATGCATGTGTGTGAAAGATAGTAAATGTGTGTATGTGTGTGAAAAAGAGAGTGTGTGTGTGTGTGTGTGTGTGTGTGTGTGTGTGTGTGTGAGAGAAGGAAAGCTTGTATGTATGCATGTGTGTGAAAGATAGTAAATGTGTGTATGTGTGTGAAAAAGAGAGTGTGTGTGTGTGTAAGAAAGAGAGCTTGTATGCGTGTGTGAGAAAGAGAGAGAGAAGGAAGGTGAAATAGAGAGTCTCTGTGTGTGAGAGAAAGACAGCTTGTATGTGTGTATGTGTGACAGAGAAAGAGAGCTTGTATGCGAGTGTGTGTGTGTGTGTGTGTGTGAGAGGTAACGCAAGTTCATCGTCTGTTACATAAGCTTCCCATGCTATATCATCCCTCCATCCCCTTGTCTTGGTTTCATCCTTTCCTCGTCCTCCCTTCCCCTCTCTGCTTCTCTCCTCTAATGGGCTGACATGTGCTTGGCATGGCTGCCAGGGGCAAGAGAGAGCCTGCCAGCTGAGGGGACGGGGCCATAGTGGCTCATGCGCGCACACACTAGTGCATGCACACACACTAGCACACACACACACACTAGCACACACACACTAGCACACACACACTATAGCACACATACACTGTAGGACACACACATACTAGCACACACACACACTGTAGGACACACACACACACACTAGCACACACACACACTAGCACACACACACGCTAGCACACACACACTAGCACACACACACTATAGCACACACACACTGTAGGACACACACACACTGTACGACACACACACGCTAGCACACACACACACTAGCACACCCACACACTGGGGCACACCCACACACACACTAGCATACACACACACACTAGTGCACCTGCACACTAGCACACATACACACACTGTAGGACACACACACAAGCTAGCATACACACACACACTAGCATACATGCACACACCCACATGCACAAGCTGACACAAACACAACCTAAATCACACATGCCACGCACACACTCTCAAACCACACGTGCACCGACACACACACACGCAAGCCAGCTCACACACGAATTCCCGCACGCACACACTCTCAAACCGCGACACACACACACACACCCCCTCCACCACAAGCACGCACACACACAACCTTCCAATCAGCATTCCGCCCCTCCCCCCACGGCAGAATGGGAAGAGAGGAGGAGGAGGAAGTGAGGGGGGAGGGGGGGGTGGGGTGAGAGAGGAAAATTCCACTGGGATATTGTTTGGTCCAGTGGTATTATACAACCTTGGGGTGTCACTGGGAAGAGGTGGCAGGAGAGGCTGTGTGCTCGCTCCAGGAATCCAGGGCGTTCAAACTCATGTGACATGTTACTCATTCTGTGTGTGTGTGTTTGTGTGTGTGACCAGCAGTGATGTATTTGTTTGTTTGTTGTTGTGGGTATTTGTACCCTTAACGGTAAGGTTTTTTATTAGGTTGTCAGTTTTTGCGTGTGTGTGTGTGAATGTGTGTGTACATACATCCGCATAATTCAAGCACAGTCAGTTGTCCCCCTTCAGCTTCTAATGTAAAGAATTAGATTAGATGTTTGAGGATTAGATTCCTATTATGACATCATTATTCTTGTAGAACTAAAACTCCATTCCTATTATGACATCATGATTCTTGTGAACTAAAACTCCATTCTTATTATGACATCATGATTCTTGTGAACTAAAACTCCATTCTTATTATGACATCATGATTCTTGTGAACTAAAACTCCATTCCTATTATGACATCATGATTCTTGTGAACTAAAACTCCATTCTTATTATGACATCATGATTCTTGTGAACTAAAACTCCATTCTTATTATGACATCATGATTCTTGTGAACTAAAACTCCATTCTTATTATGACATCATGATTCTTGTAGAAGTAAAACTTGATCCCAGTTGTGAGATATTTACAGAACTAAAGCATGGGTTCCTATTATGAGTGATTCTCATTGTGGATCGCTCCTCCAGGTTGTCAAGTATGTGGCATGAGAAGAATCTGTCTAGTGCCTAAATACGTTTCTGCTTAGCAGGATGCAAGGCCAGAGCTATTTCTGGGGCAGCAAGGATAATTCACAGCTCTCCAGAACTGCGGTGTGCTCAGTTCACCAGACGGATTCTCGGTCATTCAGACTGGGAAAGAAACAGTCACAATGTCAAGAAACAAGTTCGAACTAAACCCACTCAACATTCAGGGTTGGTTGCCATGTTGGATCCCAGTTTTGGTTGGTGCAAAGCAGCAGAACACATTTATGCAGAGAGATGAATAGTTTAGACCCTCCCTGAAAACCTAACCACACTTACCAACTCTAATTCCTTCCTACTAATGGCTTGATAAAATAAAGACTTGTAAAACGTTAAATCAATGAATGGTGCATTAATAATTATAATAATACAAAATTGCATTTGTAATGCGCCTTTAAGGATGTTGAATGAATGGAAGGAAGTCAAACTGTTCTGCCCGGATTCCGCTGATCCATTTACGTCATAAAGAACCATGTTACCAGGTCCCTCCAGCACACCATCTGCCCTCACCCTCCTAACCGTGTGAGTAACTAACCGTGTGTGGTTCTGGTGACAGACCAGATGTGGTTCTGGTGACAGATCAGATGTGTCCTCGTAGGGCTGCCTCTGTCTCAACCAGCCAGGATACCACCAGCTGGAACGACCGTTGCTAACAACAGACCAGATCATGGATGTAGGTTTCGAGGCGGACAAGAGGGCATCGAAACGTTCACCAACAACCAGTAGTTAGCGACAGGGCAGGGTTAGCGTTAGCATCTAGGGCGAGGAGAAGTGTTTGTCCCCACGGGTGATCCAAACTTGGTTTAGAAACATTCCATTTCAATTATTAAAAAAAACCAAACCCTTCCAGTCCTTCTTCACTACCCAGCCCCCCTTCTCTCTCTCCCAGCTGGTTCCCTCCTCCCTCCCTCCCTCCTCCCTTCATCCCATCCCCCCTTAAGACATAAAAGTGAGCACTCTATAAATCCCTTGGTGACGGTTAAAGAATCCTCGGTATAAAGGGTTCTATACAGAACCTCAAGGTTTCGGATTCTTCACATCCTTCTGGAACCCTCTGGATTTCTTTCTGACCTCAAAGAAGGTCTTCCGTTGCCATGAACACTTCTGTACGCATGCAGCAGAGCCTGCTAGCTTATAGCGATAGGTGCATGGATAAACAAGATCACTTAACCCTTGTGTTATCTTCGGGTCATTGTGACCCATCAGTCATTGTGACCCACCGTCGTATTGCGACAAATTTACAGCATACAAAAACAAAGTGAAGCATTTTCTTTTCACCGTTGGGCTGTCTCAGATCCCCCACATTGCAAAGGTAAAAATAAAATTATTTGTATTTGTTTTTGTATTGGGTAAAATTGGGTAAACACAACGATGGTTCGTTATAAACCTTTGGGTCATGTGACCCGAAGGCAGCACAAGGGTTAAACGAAGGCTTAATTTCACCCCCCACCCTTTTCTCTTGAACCAGGGTTCAATTACAATGCCCGGGGGAGAGAGGGGTGCGGGATGGGCCTGTCCCCAGTGAAAGGGCCTCCTTTTAGGGCATTAACTAGAGAACAGGTGGGGGGCAGTTGGACCTGGAAGACCCCGTCTGACTCCGCGACACTGCGGGTCAGAAACGGCTGCCATTTGTTATCGACCTTTCGGTCCTTTTCTATTTCCGTTTTGCTGTTAAATTGGCATGACAACCCCTTTCATCCTCTTTGAGTCTTTCCATACACTAACCAGCACTCAAAATCACATGGTGTTCGAATCTCGTTACAGTCACCATAGATATTCCACACAGTCTTATATATATAACGTTGTGTTTAATGTCAGTTAATAACAGTTTTACTGTTTAAAAGAACTGGCTTTTAACCATAATTGAGTGTTTGAGTTGAATACAGTTCAAACCAGGATTTCCCCCCCTTATCCTGAGAGGATAAGTATTGAACAGGGACGTGCTAATGTAACTCTTCTGCATCTCTCTGCTGCATCTCTCTGCTGCATCTCTCTGCTGCATCTCTCTGCTGCATCTCTCTGCTGCATCTCTCTGCTGCATCTCTCTGCTGCATCTCTCTGCTGCATCTCTCTGTCGATCACATCTATGTCTCTGTTTTTTTTATAAAGACAGGGAGGGGGAAAAATAAGGGGAAACGGAGCGAGAGAGAGAATGAGTGAGAGAGATAGAGAATGAGTGGGAGAGAGAATGAGTGAGAGAGATAGAGAATGAGTGAGAGAGAGAGAATCAGTGAGAGAGAGAATAAGTGAGTGAGTGAGAGAATGAGTAAGTGAGAGAATGAGTGACTGAGAGAATGAGTGAGAGAGAGAATGAATAAGAGAGATTGAGAATGAGAGAGATAGAGAATGAGTGAGTGAGAGAATGAGTGAGAGACTGAGTGAGAGAGATAGAGAATGAGGGAGATAGAGACACAGAAGGGAACGTGAGAGTAATGTACAAAGTCACATGACAGAGAGCAATCGTCAAGAGCGACACATGTTCCATTACCAGGTACCCAGATGGAAAAACACCAAACCACCTCCCGGGTACTGGGCGTGTGGGGTAGGGTTTCGTGATCTGCTCAGCTGTGCGTGTGTAATACCTCACGACACACACCCTCTCCTCTGTCTCTTTCCCTTTCATTCTTTCGATTTCATTCTCACACACGCATGCACACATACACACTATGCACACATACACACTACACACGCATGCACACAGACACACACTTTTCCTGGTATGCCATTACGGTGTAGGGGGGAGGATTAGGACGATTCTAAGGGCCCTGGTCACACAGGGGGCCCAGCAGAACCCCGTACTCAGCTGTATGGTTTAGATTTTGGGGCCTGGAGTACAAATTAGCCGGGGGGCCCAGAAGCCCTAGCGGCGCCCCCCATCTGTCAACACACGCTTCTGACCTGGCTACATGTCGTGGTGCTCCGTGATCAACCCAGCATTTCATACCCACTGAGTGGTAGGGGCAACGTCGCCAGGCAACGTCGCCAGGCAACGTCGCCAGGCAGTGGCAAGTGAACAAATGGGAGGACAAATTTAGGTAATGTCATGGATGGTGTGATGAACCTGTGTGATGAATCCTAAGTCAACAGCTGGAGTGTTGCGTATGCCTGCCGGGTTTTGCTAAGTCTACCCCGGTGCATTGTGGGATAAATGCGCTTTGGGTTGTTCTGTGATTGGTTAACAAAGTAAAGGTGGTTAGGTCTTAAATGCCGAACCCATGTGACATACCTTCTTCCTGTATTTGCGTCCATTTCGTGTATTTGGTTACACATTGCCTGCGTTTGCATATAAATTCCTGTATTTGCATAGCCATTTCTTGTATTTACGCATCCATTTCCTGTATTTGCAAACCCATTTCCTGTCTTTCAACATCCATTTCCTGTATTTCAACAACCATTTCCTGTATTTGCAAACCCATTTCCTGCCGTGCTTTACCTTTGCACACACATTCACCGTAAACCCAAAATGAGCTTGTGTGCAGTATGTGTTGGTCATTGACATTTCTTTCGTGTTCATTGGTCAATAAAAAAGTGTCAAGTCTGTTTTGTGTGCAGTGGTTCTGATTTGTATGTTTTACACTACAGGTGTGTTCTGAGTCAGCCTGCTGTTCGTGATGCGTGGACCAGTGTAAGAGTGACGTCACTCTTGTGTGTTAGTTAGTTGTTTCCCCTCTGTAAAACACACACATCTCGCCACCCCACGTTTATTTTAGCATTTTCTTTTCTTTTCTTATTTTTCTTTTTGTCCTTGAAAATGACGTAAAGTCTAACACAAAAGCGAGCTCTTGCTATGTCAAAGAGCAATCTAACAATCTAGCATGCATTTGTTGCGGTTGATTTTTTTTAAAGTTTCAGAAAATACTAGTTTCTTTTCTTTCTTTTTTTACGACACCTAACAAACTAATAAAATCCAAACAGAGAAGTAAGAAAGAAGGGATAAAAACATAAAATGGTAAATAAACAATCAACAAAGAATGTTCTGAAACTGCCAAGATCATCACAAGTCCGAAGTGGTCTCTAATCTAACATTTCGCATCTTAGTACTGAGTATTCTCCATCCTCATTTAACCACCATTTACTCCTAAAGCAAAAAGTACCACTACAATAACACATACACAATTAGCAGCTATATGACTTAAAATAGATTGCTTTTCATCAATCACAATGTTTGTATGACTTCACAATGTTCTACAAGTTACACACATGTTTGTCTATCTTCGAGGCTGCAGCTTTTTTTTGTCTCTTAAACAATGTCACAATAACTACTGGTGCATACACTTAACGATTTATATATTATGTCTGTTAAATGTTAAAAGGGTCCTTGGTTGTGCTACAGTATGTATCCAATCTAGTAAGAAAGAAGTATATATATGTTTCCACACGGGTACAAGAACTACTACAACAATGTTATATAAACGCAAGCAAAAAATGAAAAAACGTTATATAATACTACCCCTTGTAGCCAGCAGTTTAAGATTATACAGCCTTTAAAAAAAATTGTATCCCATGATGTAGTTTGTGGCTAGGTTTACACCGAAAATAGTTATGTTTTGAGTGTGTGTGTGTCAACACTTTTAACTTAAGTTCTCCACCTCTTCTGTGCCTCGTTGTCTGAACTCTGACCCAAATATATAATCAACTTCACTTTGCTTCCCACCACAAGTAACAACATATCTTAATTAACTTTTATACCTTTTATATAAATGCAGATGCTAGATAACTTCTGCCAAAATTACCAAAAATAAACATTGTATCTTAACAGCAAAACTAACATTAATTGATAAAATAACTGGGTTAAGTGTTAACTTAACTGTTGAGATTCACTTTACTCAATGTAAACCTAGCCACATATTTCGACACCCAGAGCCCCATCATCGTCATCATCATCATCATCATCATCATCATCATCATCATCATCACTCCACAACAACATTCACACGTTTTGCATTCAAAAAACTCATACAATACACCTCTCATGGATTAAGGTTTTTTAGAAAATTATTGTATTTAAAATAGTTTTGCATCTCTCTCACAATTACTTTTTGTTTTCTCTCTTCAGAAAACTGAATAATAATAATAATAATAATAATAAATAAAAATAACAACTGTATTTTGTTTTCTTCAATTCCGCTTTTCAAATCAATCGCTTGAGAATAAGCGTGCAAAAGTTGGGTATATATATATATGTACAGTTTATACTGTAAATATAAAACATTAAAAATAATAATAAAAAAAAAAAAGAAAAACATATCAGAAAAACAAAATGCCTTTGAATAGCATTAAAACTGTAGTCAACCCCTGGACAGACCAACAGCTGACCATTCACTAATAAGTCTCACGTACATTATTATTTTAATAACTCTTAGACTATGAACCGTAGTTAAGATGCGCCTCTAATTCAAACCCAGTGACCAGGAACATACCAGGAACATACCAGGAACAAATGCAGTTGCAGTATTTTCAAGTGGTCATCTGATAAAGCAGTGGAGATGAGCTGTAACCCGTTTTAACACAGGCCAACTTCTAGGTGAGATGTAAGCTTCTACACACAGCAGGAACAGATTTACGGTGCGCCCGAATGACAGTGAGACTCAGGTTGTGAAACGTGCCAGCTGCGGGGAGGTCAAACACAACGGAGACATGTGATAACCCTCGTGACCTTTGACCCCTTCCGGGCTCCTCAAACTGTTTGACCCCTCAGTTTGGGTATGTGAAACCAGGAAGTGTTTCAGGTCTGGGAGAGTCACCTGACCCACATCTGAGATTTACAACAAACAGAGTCAGACATTGGTCATTTAGTTGGACCCTAGAAATAGTTGGCAACAGGTGTGAATATTTTTTTTACATTGAACATTGAAATTCTGAAAAGCAAATGACCATGGCTTTGAAACAAGCCTATTTGTTAGTACATTTTTACAAGGCTTTTTTTCAGATTAAACTTGAATTCACTACGAAAAAAAAAGAGATTTATTTTACGAATCTCATTTAGGCACAGCAGTTATTGCCATCATTCAATTTCCGTTAAATTTCCGAGATAAATTTAGAGGGAATTTGAGTTTTTATTGTTGGATAAGGTCGTACAGTGACGCTGTCTTAGAATGACCTCATACAATATACAATACCACCTTAGGCCATGACACCTACTTTTTTATATGTTAAACTTGTTATAACTGTGTAATAGCTGTGCTAACTGTTATACAGTGGTGTTACGACTCTAGGGATAGGGTGGCGTACAGTATATCAAACACTGTTGAGTCTTTGGCAGGACTGTCTGCGACTAGAAATTTACCCGAAACATCAACCTATTTGGGGCGGTGGCCACCTTTTGAGGCGGTTGTATCGACATGGCTACTGTCGTCTTTGTTTACATCTTCTGATGTTTGAAGCTTTCACGAATTGTAACTGTTTGAATTGTAAAAGTGATAGTAAGTATAAAGCAGTTAAAGAGTTTTCCCCTGAGGAATGACAATTGACAATTTGATCAGGAAGCTCAGAAAACTGAATGACCACGTCTGGTGTTACACACAATTCCCTCCCCCATTATCAGGTTTGAGTGTTACAGAACAAAGGTCCTCCCACCATTTTTTTAACATTTATCCCAAGGCAACAGGGGTTCGTGGAGACGCAACCGGAGACTGAGTATTCGGCCTTTGTAGTAGATTTTCCCTGCTAAAGTGCGCATAGCAACTACTTTTAGAACTTTTTTTTAGAGCGTTCAAACGTTTACAAAACTACAATGTTCTTGGTGTTCCTTCCTGTCAGATGGAGCCATCATCTCTCTCTCTCTCTCTCTCTCTGTCTCTCTCTCTGTCTCTCTCTCTGTCTCTGTCTCTCTCTCTGTCTCTCTCTCTCTCTCTCTCTCTCTATATATATATATATATATATATATATATACTGTATGTATAAGATACGTAGATAGATGGTAAGACTACATAATAATACAAATGCAGGGCTGTGCTGCTCAGGGATTGGTCAGTGAACATGACACGATGCTTGCACACAGAGAGGCTATATGTACACAGAAGCCACACAGGTCCAGTTGCGATTTACTCCCTTCACCCCAGGTTCCCTTGGCAACCACAAGGATGAAACGTTTAAGCACAACAACAGTCAAGTTGTTTACAGTTCATCGAGGCATCGACATGACAGTTGTATGTATATGGCCAAGCGCATTGCATTGTGGGATACCACATTTGCTTCGTTCAGAAGAGATTCCTCCACAGAAGGATATTAAGAAGAAAAGGCTTGGTTTGGAGTTTGGGCTCATAGAGCATAAATTGGGGTTAACGTTGGTCAGCATTTTCTTTCTTTTATAACTGTAGAGATCTAAGCAAATTACTTCATTTACACCCACATTTGCCAATCAGTTGAGCTTTGGTTGTGCTTTTCTGCTCAATTCCTTAATTCCCCGGTCCATGACCATTAAAAATCTGAATTACCCAATCGGCTTTGTTTAAGATTTGAAAACCGACAGATTTAAGACATATTTGTGGGTCTGAACAAAATAACTAAATGGATTCAGGGAGAAAAAGAACAAAAGAAAACAAATAAAAGAGAACCACATCTCAGGTATAAATGATGCATTATGGGAGTTGTAGTCAGTTACTAAAACATATAGAAAAGTGTGTGCATGTGGGTGTGTGTGCCTGTTCAAGAAAGAACCTTCCTAGCCACTTGAACCCTCGTTCAACCTCTCGAACTGTACTGACACCCAGTCCACTGGAGATATCACTGCTCATTAGATTGACAACTACACCCTCTGCATTATTCAGCACCTGTCACACAAAACCATACCTCCCCATCGATCAGATATATCCACCACATAACCCTACAGTAGATGTACCAGCATAACTACACATGAGATGCATCTGAACTATCCAACAAACCTTTCTTTCTCTTACTGTTTCCTGTCCATACCATCCCACCCCCTGACCCCCCCTCCCTCCCCCACACACACACACACACACACACACCCTTCAGCAATGTTTCCATTCAAAGTCTACAGTGACAATTGGAGATCAGGTGGTTGGTATGGGAACTCTTGCCCCATTTGGCTTGAATGCTGAGTGCAACAAGACACTGTCACGGGTGTGTGTGTGTGTGATGTGTGTCTGCGTGCATGTATGAATGTGTGTGAGTACATGCGTGCATATATGTGTATATGTATGCATGTATGAGTGCATGTGTATATGTGTGTGTGCCCGAATGTGTTTGTGTGTGTGTCCGTGTGTCCATATGTGTGTGTGTCCGTGTGTGTGTTTGTCACTGTCACCCACCCGGGTCGTCTTTCACTAGACCAGGGTGAATCTTGAAACTGACAGCACCAATGTCACTGGGGTATAAGCCAACAAGAGATACGTGTGTGTGTGTTTGTATACTGTACGAGTGTGTGTGCATGAACAGTAAGCGATTGCATAACTGAGTGCGTAGTGAGTGTATCTGGGGTTGTGTGTGTATGTGTCTATCTGTCTTACCCTAATCCCACTGGCCATGGACTGTAACTCTATAGTGTAGCAGTGCATAAATTGTCAATGCTATGTGGTTCTAACATCCCCACAGTGAGTGTGTAGTGGGTGCATGTGTGTGTGTGTGTGTTTGTCCCATCCCCATTGAGGATCTAGACAAAAGCCTCAGTTTGTTTGAGGACACACTGCCTGGGACGAGAGCAGAATATTAAATGTCAAAATGTCAAACACTGTCCAAAACGTAAATGTCAATTTTTTACTCTTTCCCCCCGCTGAATTACAGCAAAGTTAGACTCGAGACATTCGCATGCTCCCTAGAAATCACAAGGCCTGGACCAACCGACAACAACAGAACGGATATAAATACACACATAAAGCACTGGAATCTATTTCTATCTACCTCTCTCCTCCTACTTTCTCCCTCTTTCTCTTTCTCTCTCTCTCTCCCCCTCTCTCTCTCTCCCTAACCCTCTCTCCCCTCTCTTTCTCCCTCCTCCTACTCTCTCTCTCCCTGACACTCTCTCTCTCCCTCTCCGTCCTGCACTTTGGCACACATTCAAACATACTAGGAGCAGCATAGGAGGAAAAAAAAGGTAGATATTATCCTTCCGTGGTGTGACATCCTCGACACAAACAGCAGAGCCACGTGCGTCTTAAGATCCCCCAAATGTGACCCCCGTCCAAAATGTTACACAATCGTTTTTGGGGGGTCGTTTGCACGCAGCGGCCTCGATGAAGCGTCGTTCCAAGTGAACACGTGGACGTTCTGACAGCAGTCGGTTAGAACGGCTGGCTGATCACCACGCCAGGCTCGCCGCTCGCCCCTGCTCTGTTCCACGCCAGGCTCGCCGCTCGCCCCTGCTCTGTTCCACGCCAGGCTCGCCGCTCGCCCCTGCTCTGTTCCTCGCCAACGCTTTCCTGTCCTCGACAGCTTCGAGTCTGGCTCCTACCCACAATCCCTTGCGAGAGACACTCCGGTCGACCCCTAATTATTAAAGTGGTAACAGTGACACTGACTCCAGTTTCCAGACGACACCTCACTCACACATTCGGGTGGATATACACACTCACGATCTCTTGTTTCTCCACTCCATGACTATCCCCCCCCCCACCCTGTCTTTCTCCTTCATGTCATCCATCAACACCTCCCCTTCTCTTTGTCTCTGTTCCAAGTGAAGAAAGTAGAGGGCTACTTGGAGGGATGTTTCACTTTCCATACTCTGACTGTCCCGAGAACTGCTTGGTACTTCAATACTCCCCTCAACACTCTGTTTATAACTCCAATACTCTCTTCAACACTCCGTTTAGAACTCCAATACTCTCTTCAACACTCCACCAAGTAATACTCCGCTCAAGACTAGGTCAGGACTTTCGGAAATATGTATGCTATGTGGAACAGAATTAATTATTTTTTTTGCGGCTTACACTGCAGCTGCTGTGCCTGACCAGAACAACATCGTTCAGCCTTGTTTCGGCTGAACGATGAACTTTGAGAGATCGCCCAGTTGATGCCACAACCCCGTTTTACATCCTGTCAGCTAAACGCTAGCTAGCGGTGGTCTTATCTGAGTTCGTCATGACAACAGAGGCTTTTAATATAGTCATTCTAAATCCAGATCCAGCTAAAAATAGGCATCAGTGATGACATGTCGAGAGAGGGTTAGTTTTGAGTGTGAATTTCTGTGTGATGTTAAATTACAGTGATTTTCATTGAGTTAAAAGGGAGTGGATGAAAGAAACAAATTATAAAACAAATCAAAATCATCTGACAGAATCTAAAATGTGCACAATTATAAAACATAAAAAAGCACAGTCTTTCGGAACACATCCTCTCACCAACCACTTATCAGTTGCTTAAGATGTTTTGAACAAAAGTTCAGTTGTGTAATGAAACAAATTTGGGATCAGATTATATCGAAGTTTAGGATTTGATATTATTACCAATCTGAGTAGTTAAGGGGCTGAGGGAGGAGGGATAGAATCCGGAATGTTGGCAACTGTATCAGGTGAGAGGGGATTGACACAGGAAGTGGAGGCGATTAACACAGGAAGTGACATTCGTAACACAATACATGTATTCCCATTCACCTCCCAAATACTTCCAATCCATAACCTTGAGCAACCTAGCCTCCCTCTCTCCCTCCCTGTTTACCTCGCCCACCAATTAGTGCTCTGGTTGCAAAGCCTAATCTAAGCTCCAAACAATACAGAAACACCATTGTTATAACCCTGTGTGAGAGACACATAGAAGAGTTGCGAACTGTAAGGTGACATGAAATCTGTGGTCCGACAGATGTGATAGCTCAACAGCTAGGACCCCTTGTGACTTGGTGTTCCCCGTTACAAAATGGACGCCTAACTGTCGCAACTCTTCCACGTAACTCAGCATTGAACTTAACCAGCTAAACATTGAGATTCCGTCTCCTATTGGTGCATATCACAGGTAAAGTGGGTAACACCAACAAATAGTTTAGTACTCCTTCACACTCACATCCAACATGAGCCCTGTTGTTCTATGGACCGATTCACTTGAAACATTTTACGAACATCAACATTGCAGTGACCATAAACCACTGTGCATATATTCTGTCTGCGGGTCGATGACACCTAGCAGGGCATAGGACACCACACATCAATCACCATTTCACCAGACAGCCTACAAAGACTACTAAATGGATCCCATGTGACAGAGTTTATAGTTTGTCTTTTCTGGGCAGGCATAAGGGGACACTAGTAGATAATAAGACATGTCCTTCCTGAGATGGACATAATTTAGATCATGTTTTGGGGGGGAGGTTGGGGGGGGGTACTTTTGGGTGGGAGGGGGGCAACAGATTGATTATTTTTGTTTTTCGGAATGGGAAAGCTGTGAGTATTTCCAGTGTTGTTCAGAACCTGTTTGTAATTTAGTGAAATACCATACGTGTGGGTATTATTCCTCCGCGCAAGTACATCCTCCCTGAGCTGTGGGCGTGAATGATATTCAAACCAGCCATATGGTCTTGGAAAGTCATCAGAGTGCCGAACGAGGGACTCTCCAGGGTGGCCTGTGACTGGCAGCGGCAACAATACTTTCACTGTGTGACCATGAGAAGCACAGCCAGGCTTCTATGACTGTGCAGATAGTGGATTAGTTCCCACTCAACACACAGACACACACACACACACAGACACACACACACACAAGGGTTGCTAGAACTGAAAGTCCCATTGTTTTGAATATAGAGATAACTCCAATACCTGATTTCCATTTACCATCTGTGACAACACACACTGGACAGAGGCACATTCAGGAACCTAATCGTTGCAGAGCCATGAAGATCTCACCAGCTAAACCAAACAGACGTTTAATTTTGTGGCTGTGTAATCTCTTTGTTTTCTATTCAAGATGGAACTAGGATTCTTTCCAAGACCATTTACAGTAAGTGGAAGGAGTGAAGGGAGAATGTACCTGCTTGTGAGACAAAATACCCACCTTTCCCATGAATGTATAGAGAATTTCACATCTACATTGGTAAGGGGGTGGGGGGACGGGGGACGGGGGACGGGGGCAGAAGTGCCAAATTGGGGGGGTGAAGTGAATGCCTTGGGGGGGGTGAAGGATAGAGGACGGGGCTGCTTGCATACTTCTCTTCTCTTCTTTCTTCCTCACCAGATTCACGTTTCTCACATCTTCCTTGTGAGTAGCAGGCCCAAAAAAAAAAGACTTCAGTCCAACTTGACTTCTTCAAAAATAAAATCATCCTTCCACCTCAGTGAGCATCGGTTTGCATGTCGACAGTTGATTACAGTTGCTCTTCCTGTAGAATTTATCTTTGTGGGGAGGGGGCGGAGGGAGGGCAACTTGAGATCGATCTTTCGTTATGTGCCTCTGTGTTCATTTCGATGAGTAATGAATTCTTTGTTTTAGGCCTACTTTTTCCATCCATTCTCTGTCTTTACGCAAACTCTCCCTCTCAACTGATGTTGTTCAGTATCGATTCACCTCTTTAGGCATGTCGTTCATCTTCCTCTATTGAGGTCGTCGTGAGAGACAGCGAGTGAGGGAGCGATGGGCTGTCCGAAAGTGGGCCGGTTTACACAAAGCTTCTGTTCTTTACTTTCCATCCTTATCAACTGGGTCACCCAAAAAAAAGGGAAGGCGATTGAGAGCGGCCTTATTAGTACGAGTCCTGTGCGGAGACCGAAGTGTCCCCGTCTCGATGTCTGGGTTAAATGCGCTGTGTCATGTCCTGTTGTTGGTCTCTGGTTTTTAAAGGGAACGTTTGAGAGTAAGCAGATCCCCCCCCCCCCAAAATAAAATAAAAAATACCTTGGCTGAAACTTATGAAGCGTCTTGCGGTGTTATGATGCTCCTAATGGAGGATTCAAAGAGGGGTCTCATAGCATCTTAGTGGTATTCCTGAATGGATTCGACGGGAGAGGAGGCTGGATTTGACAGCATGTAAGATTGACTTTAGCCTGAGCTTGAATATGTCAACTGACAATCATGAGGAGGTAACGTTTAGTAGGAGGACCTAACCTGTCCTGCGGTGACGCTCAAGATAAATATTACAGCAACACTTAACATTTTCGTTATTGTCAAAGTTATTCTCACTCTATTAGTTCAGTTGTTTAGTAGTCTTTGCACATTAGTTCATCTAACATTTTAACGCTGAAGTTAGCAATCTACAAGAGGAAAGCTTAGATTGCACATTTAAAAAGCTTCCATAAAGCTTTAGTTGTTAATATATTAATTTAAATTTTTAGAAATAACTCAAGCATTCAAGTACAAGTGAAAGTCATAAATTAGCAAAATGGTCGAGTGCATCAACATAAAATAAACTAATTACAGTTGTATTTAAAAAGCAAAACTGGCCAGGTTTAGCATGTGAGCTAGTCTGTTAGCTCTAAGTAAAAGATGTTCCATTTTGTGGGAAAAAGCGTGCAAATGCTCTCTTAGTTTGACTAGTGGGCTACTTTATTTGTTCGTTGTTTTGAGGGATTGGGTGACAGACGGTCCTGAAGAATTTCCTATAATGTTGGAGTGTGACGTAGCTAGTTGACTTCATAGCTTGCTAGTTTATGTAGCAAACGTATGTAGTTAACTCAGTAGCTAACGGACTTAGCAACAGTAGCTAACTGATTAGCCAGCGTAGCTAACTGTCGCTATAGTAACAGACTACTGTCACTCAAACTTCAGCGTGGCAGCCCGTACGGTATACATAAAGTGCCTCGAGATGTGCAGACTTATTTTCAACTCAGAAATGTGTACATATTTATACTTTATATTTACAAAAAGAAGAGGAATAAAAGGAGAGATAAACCCTAAGCTTGCTTGCATCAATCCCCCCCCCCCTCCCCCCCAAAGCATGTTTCATGTTAGATTTGTGCAATGAGTGAGCGACTGAATGAATTATAAACTTTTTTTAAAGTATTTTTTTTAGAAATGCCCTGTTCTAAGATAGTTTTGTAAAATGTTAGTGTTGTGTTAAATCAAACACTGCAAATCTAAAGCAGCCTCTGAATCAATTTCCGTAGCGCCTTCAAACTGTTTTCGAATCCCTCCGATTGATCCTCAGGGGGAACTCTTTGTAAATGTGTTGTGTGTTGCGGTTGGGTCCATGGAATATCTTCTTTTATTTCATCCTCCATCTTGTCTCCCTTCTGGCTCCCTCCACTTCCTCCTCCTCCTCCACTTCCTCCTCCTCCACCAATCAGAACTACACAACGTCAGCCTCCACCACGCATTGCTCCGTGTAGCCTTTCACAAGCTCCACCCCCAGGGTGTTGCGGCAGAACTCTGACATCGGCTTCCAAAGGGGCGGGTCCAGGAACATCTGACACATCACGTGACCCTTCAGGGCGCAGGTGTGTCGCCTCAGGTGAGTCAGGAACTGCTGGAGAACCAATCCGGGGTCCTTCCCGAACATGTCGATGTTGAGGTAGAACCAGTCCTCTCCGATGGGGACCCTGAAGGGGTGGGTGCAGAGGCTGGCGACGGAAGGAGCAGAGGCGTCGTCCACCAGCCAATCAATGTCCTTCTTCAGCAGGATGTCCATGTTGCTAGGCAGAGGCTTGAAAGGCTGCCAGTCCTGGACGATGGTGAAGTTAGGGAGCACTTGTTGGAGGCTCCCTGAGGATAGGAACAGGCTGAGGACCTCCGCGGGGTCCAGGAGAACGGGGGCAGCCGCGGGGGCCGAGGAGGGGGCCGAGGAGGGGGGCGAGGGGGTGAGGCCCACGTCGGGGCCGAGCTCGGAGAGGCGGAGCTTGAGGTCCTCTGCGCGGAAACGGACCAATAGGATGCCCTTTAGGGGAAGGGGTGGAGGGAGGAGAGGTGAGAGGTTAGGAGATAGTTGAATACAACCCCTCACATGAGCCGAAGAAGACCAGTTCCGTAAATACTCATTAATAATAACCATTATTATTATTATTATTAATAATAATAATCTCAACGGTGAACCTCCACCGTAACGACTTAATGAGGGGTTTGGTGTGGCTCAGTGGCATCTAACTGCAGATCTAGAGGTTGCAGGTTCAAATCCCCCTCTGCACCTTGTTTTGGATCAAAGCATCTGCCAAATGAATTATTATTAATGCTACACACGCTCTGAATAATAATAACATTCATAATAATAATATTAATGATGATGATAAAGTTGCCAGACGCTTTTATAAAAATAATATGATTATAGTCATTATTATTAATAATTTTAGAACTGGGTTTAATCTCCCAGCCCGTCGGTGTCTCGACGCCAGCCAGTACCTGTTTGGTGATGAGGCGGTACTTCTGGAAGTCCTTGGGCCCCAGCTGGTCGTCGCGGGTCAGACGGCTGACCTTGACCTCGGGGAACTTGGACTTGACGAGCTGGGAGCAGAAGCGCAGAAGCACCCCCGCCACGCCCTTGCCCCTCTCCTGAGGTGCCACTCGCAGCCCCTCCACCAGCATGGTCTCCCCGTCGTCAATCACACACACCGACTCCAGCGCAATCTGAAATGGAGGGAGACATTTGCCCCCCCGGGGGTAAACCCACAGCCAAAAACGACACAGCGTCCTAAACCGTTAACACCGTGAAGGCGTCCTTATAACGTGTTATCAACGTCTTATGACACTATTCTATTCTTCATGCTTTATCGGACAGTTTTTTTGGGGGTGAAGCGTGACAGGAAAGGCAGGGAGAGGGAGAGAAAGAGAGAGGGGAAGACAAGCAGCAAAGGGGCCAAGGCCGGATTCGAACCCTGGCCGCCGCAGTCAGGCCTACATGACATGACACCTCTCGTTCCCCTCACCACTTTCCCCTGCTTGCGGGCCAGGATGACGATACGGTTGCTCTCCTGTAGCCAGGCCTGGTAGCGAGTAGGGAGGTAGTCCAGGCCTCCGTAGATGTCCTGGCTCATCGCCATGATCTCCTCAAAGTCCTCCTCCGTCGCCACGGTGAACTGGAGGCCCGTCTGGGGCGGGGCCTCTGGGAGCTGAGGGCGGGGCAGGCTGTTCTCGATTTTCATCCTGATAGAGCTGGAGGAGGGGAGGGGGGAGGGAGGAGGAAGAGGGTGAGGAGAAAAGAGAGGGAGGGGGGAAAGGGGGAGGAAGGAGGGAGGATGAAGAGGGGGAGGTAAAGGGAAATGGAGGAGAAATAGAGAGAGCAGGAAGAAAAGGAGAAAGGAAGGGAGGAAGGAGTGAGAGATTAAATAAGAAAGAGGGGCGAGGTAGAGGAATGGAGAGGAAGAAATCGAAGAGGAGAGTGACAGAGATTAAATTAAGTGGGAGAGTAGAGAACAGGGTGGAACGAAGTCACACGAGATGGAGAGAGAGAGAGACAGAGAGAGAGATGGGGGGGGAGGGATATGGGTGAAAAGAGAGGAGAGAGAAGAAGGAGAGCGTAGATTTGATTAGGAACCATGTGACATGTCCAAGCGGGATGCATGGTCATTTCAGTTGGCTGCTCTTCAGGTTTGAGCTCTTTCATTTGTTTCATTGCCCCAGTGTCATATCCCAGAGGATGGAATAAAACTTTTTTGTGTACAAATACACTATAAGCTTAGGATGGTGCTCTGGGCTGTATGTGGATGGTACACACTGAAACATATCTGTAAACAGAAGGAATACACAGCACTGTGCAAAAGTCCTGTAATATAAAAAGTAAAGCAAACTCGTTTTAAGAAATAACAAAATTCAAAGACTAAAAAACTAAAATCTTCTTGACAATGCACTTTTATACCGCCGCGCCAATAAAGAAGACAAAATAAATCAAATTCAAGGAGATTTTACAGGAACGATCCTGGGTGCCTAAGACCTTTGCACAGTACTGAAGGTGAAGAGATACAGGGAGATCGGGTGGATGAGGTCACAGTGGATGAGGTCACAGTGGATTAGGCCATGGTTGATGAGGCCACAGTGGATGAGGCCACAGTGGATGAGGTCACATTGGATGAGGTCACAGTGGATGAGGCCATAGTGGATGAGGCCACAGTGGATGAGGCCACAGTGGATGAGGTCACAGTGGATGAGGTCACAGTGGATGAGGCCACAGTGGATGAGGTCACAGTGGATGAGGTCACAGTGGATGAGGCCACAGTGGATGAGGTCACAGTGGATGAGGCCATAGCGGATGAGGCCATAGTGGATGAGGTCACAGTGGATGAGGCCACAGTGGATGAGGTCACAGTGGATGAGGTCACAGTGGATGAGGCCATAGTGGATGCGGTCACAGTGGATGAGGCCATAGTGGATGAGGCCATAGTGGATGAGGTCACAGTGGATGAGGCCACAGTGGATGAGGCCACAGTGGATGAGGCCACAGTGGATGAGGTCACAGTGTCTGGCTCTGGACAGACACGCTCAGATATTGACAGATGGAGAGAGAGAACAAACAGTAGAGAGAGAGAGATTTTGCCAGTAGGTTGGTTTTCAACAGTTAGGCCAGCTCAGATGGTACTAATATGGGTTCTCTGTGCCAGGGTACCAGGGTGCCAGGGTGCCAGGGTGGGCTCAGAGATGGAGGGAAAGAGGGAACAAGAGAAAGAAAGAGAGAGAGAGAGAGAGAGAGAGAGAGAGAGAGAGAGAGAGAGAGAGAGAGAGAGGGAAGACTGGCACCAACAACCACTTTCCACCCCTCCCTCCTAATCCTAACAGTAAATCCTGTCACATGTGGTATTTCACCAGTAAAAACAAACACATTTTTCCACGACTTCAAACAAGAGGGAAAATCACAACAGGGTAAAAGTGGGCCCGTACACATCCCAGAGTCGGAGATTAGAGACCTGCTCTGGAGAGAGTGCGGCCCTGACTGCTAAACTGAACGAGGGGGGGGAGTGACAAGGGACATGTGCCGCCATGGTTACGCACGTTCTGACAACCCTTTGAAGTTCCACCAGACCTCTGTGTTTTCTAGGCGAGATCTGTGAAGCTGGAAAAGTATGCGTGTGCATGCATGCATAACCATGCTGTTAGTCTACACCCAGACCCCAGGGTGTGTGTGTGTGTGTGTTTTGCATAACTGTCGGTATGTGTGGGAGTACATGTACACACAGTATTTGTGTGTTTGCTTTTGCATGGTTGTGTACGTGCCGATGTGCATGTCTAAATGTGAGTGTGTGTGTGAGTGTGTGTGTGTGCGCGCGAGTGTGTATTGGGTCAACTACAGAGAGCTCAGACGTTTCCGATAACGGGTCGATGGTGAGCTGAGCTCACCGGGGCGTGTCCAGAGAAAACACTGTCTGGTGCTGCCCTGCGCCAGCACTGGACTGGTGGACTGGTAGTTTTCCATCAGCTAGCTGGCTGGCTGACTGGATGGCTGACTGGATGGCTTCCGAATGCCAGCACTGCACTGGACACACCTGGTAGTTTTCCATCAGCTAGTTTGCTGGATGGCTGGCTGGGTGCGTGGCTAGGTGGACTGACTGACTGACTGACTGACTGGATATATTGCTGGCTGGATGGCTGGATAGATGGATGGCTGGCTGGATAGATGGATGGCTGGCTGGATAGATGGCTGACCGGCTGACTGGCTGGCTGGCTGGCTGGCTGACTGGCTGGATAGATGGATGGCTGGCTGGATGGATGGCTGGGTGGATGGCTGGATAGATGGCTGGCTGGCTGGATAGATGGCTGGCTGGCTGGATAGATGGCTGGCTGGCTGGCTGGATAGATGGCTGGCTGGCTGGCCAGATGGGTGGCTGGATGGCTGACTGGCTGACTGACTGGCTGGATGGCTGGATAGATGGATGGCTGGCTGGATGGCTGGATGACTGGCTGGCTGACTGGCTGGGCATGTAAAGACTAAGCTGGTTCACTCGCTCTGAGAATTCTCTGTCCCTCTGTCATTCACACACACACACATCACTAACAGCCCCATGAACTTTAACATCTCATCAATACCCATCCATCTTCCTGCTGTTCTCTTCCTATTAATCGACTTCCGCCAACACACACACACACACACACACACACACACAAGCATACAAAGGCATACACATACAGGCACACAGACATAAACAGGCACACACACAACACACAGACAAAGGCAATCAGATAAACACACAAACACACACACAAAGACACACAATGTCACCCCCTTATGAATCCTTCTCTGATCAGACTCAGGTATCATTATACCTGCTGGTGACTAGAATTCTTCAACAATAATACAGTACATCTACCCAACAACAGCACTCAAGGTAACAACTCTCTCTCCCCTGTCCACACGCACACACACACACACACTGCAGGTACACACATACACACAGCTTCCTGCTGTAGCAAGCCACAGATCTCCTTCTAGGGACTTAGCCACCATTATCCCTTTATGTAATTGGAGAGACAGATGTGTTGGGGAGGGGGGGGGGGCTGGAAGTTGATGTTTTCTGAGGACGATTTAGAAGCTTTTTAGCAGTTTTATGAAAATAATAATAATAGCAATACTGGTTATGAATTCCTCTGGGCCCTCGGCCAAATTAGACAGTTTGGGACACTGAGAAAATGAAAAAAGACGAAAAGAAAAGGATGACCTCGCAAGTGTTCTATTAGAGCTACGTTGGGACTGCAGGATTCAATTTCTGACAGTAATTTTTTATCTCTGAGGGAAACTGATTGAATGCATTCTTTCTCCGCTAGCTTTCTCTGTGTACCCAATCAACACAGAATATATTCCCGTGTTCCCAGCAGCAAACTCATGTTGCCATTATTAGCAGCTAAAATGCTAATGTTGTAAATGTCATCATATAAATTATGCATTACAGTCCATCTTGCTGCAACCTACATATCCACAAACATATTATAGATATATATAGATAGATATAGATATATAGATCTATATAGATTCTCCCTCTGCCCCCCTTTCTCCCCCTTTTCTCTTCCTCTCTCTTGTACTCCCTCCCTCCCTCCTTCTCACTCCTTCATATCACTCTGACTCACTTTCTGATGTGGGAAATGTTTTTTAAGCAAATCTAAGTAAAAAGAGTAAAAAGATATGCTCACACACACATGCTCCCGCACACATAAACACACGTACACACACACACACACATGCTCCCGCACACATAAACACACGTACACACACACACACATGCTCCCGCACACATAAACACACGTACACACACACACACATGCTCCCGCACACATAAACACACGTACACACACACACACGCTCCCGCACACATAAACACACGTACACACACACACACATGCTCCCGCACACATAAACACACGTACACACACACACACATGCTCCCGCACACATAAACACACGTACACACACACACACACATGCTCCCGCACACATAAACACACGTACACACACACACACATGCTCCCGCACACATAAACACACGTACACACACACACACATGCTCCCGCACACATAAACACACGTACACACACACACACATGCTCCCGCACACATAAACACACGTACACACACACACACATGGCAATAATCAGCTGAGGGATAGGTGGATCAACCTCATTTTGAAGAAGATTACATGATGGTCCCTCTGAAGTTTCATCTGAACTAAATTACTTGTGTGTGTGCGTGTGTTTGTGCGTGCATGTGTGTGTGTGTGTACATGTGTGTGTGTGCGTGTGTTTGTGCGTGTTTGTGCGTGAATGTGTGTGTACGTGTGTGTGTGTGCGTGTGTTTGTGCGTGCATGTGTGTGTGTGTGTACGTGTGTGTGCGTGTGTTTGTGCGTGTGTTTGTGCGTGAATGTGTGGGTACGTGTGTGTGTGTGCGAGTGTTTGTGCGTGCATGTGTGTGTGTGTGTGTACGTGTGTGTGCGTGTGTTTGTGCGTGTGTTTGTGCGTGAATGTGTGTGTACGTGTGTGTGTGTGCGTGTGTTTGTGCGTGCATGTGTGTGTGTGTGTGTACGTGTGTGTGTGCGTTTGTGTGTGCGTGTGTGTGTGCGTATGTTTGTGAGTACTGGCTTGCTGCAGCTCTTCAAGGTGACTACAGCAGGGTAACCCAGTGGTGCTCAGATGGGTATTGTAAGTACGTCACAACGGACAGTAGCTGTGCAGGTATTAGGCTAACCACACACACACACACACAGACACACATTTCTCTCTCTCTCTTTCACCCCACCTTCTCTGACACCCTCTTCATCTTGTTCCGTCACAATCCCAAAACTATTCTGATATCTGTCCTTAATTCCTCTGCTCCCGATCTCCTCTCCTCTTTTCTCCTCCCCCTCTTCTCTCTCCTACCCTACCTCTTATGTAAGATCATACAAGGGGATTAGTACAAATGACCTTGCCAAGAAAACCTTCACAGTCATTTTCCTTTTTCTGTTTATTTGGCCGGAAATAGAAAAAACATAGTCGGTAATTTCTCTCGATTGAAAGGACAAAAGAAAAACACACAGCGGCAGAATCAGCTGATGCGAGATGTGAGTCAACGTTGACCTTCGTCATCATCGTCATCATCATCTTCAGAGTTTGTTCTGTAAGTCGCTTTGGATGAAAGCGTCTGCTAAATGAATAAATGTAAACGTGAATGTAAATGTTCTAAGATGAATAGAAATTCTCTCTCTACAGTCACAGAGTCTGTGTGTGTGTGCATGTATGTGTGTGTGTGAGTGCATGTATGTGTGTGTATGTGTGTGTGTGTGCACATATGAATGTGTGTGTGTGTGATCCTGACCTAATTAAAATCTTAGGTCAGCAGCCCAACACTACTTCACTCAGATGTTGGTCAGCACAGATATCCCAGAAAACAGCATGAGGACATCACTCCATCATCAATGTGCTCCGGAGTGGAGGAGGAGATGGAGGAGAGGAGAAGGAGGAGGAGAAAAAGGGGGAGGAGATGGAGGAGGGTGGAGGAGGTGTACAGATGGAGTTCAGGCAGGGTGAATAAATATTGAGTGACGGGGAGAGCGAACAGACAGTGTGTGTGTACTTGTGCATGTGTGTGTGTGCGAGTACTGTATATGCAAACTATGCACTGAGCTTTGCTCCCTAGATGACTTTGCACCCCGAAGCAGCTTCACTGAAGGAGCAGGGACCCTTTATTAGTCTTTAAACCGCTCATGCAGGACCATGCTGCAGGACTCCCCCCCCCTCCCTCCCTCCCCCCTCCTCCCCCCTCCTCCTCCCCATCATCCTCCCTCCCCCCTCCTTCCCTCTGCAGCACCTATAGTCATTAATCTCTGCAGCCTCCTGAGTCTGCTAACACACACACACACAAACACGTGCACACAGTCACACCCACAGTCAGAGAGAGAGAGAGAGAGGAGAGGAATATAGTGACTGTAGACCGAGAGAGAGGGGGGGGAGAGACAGAGAGACAGAGAGAGAGAGAGAGAGAGAGAGAGAGAGAGAGAGAGAGAGAGAGAGAGAGAGAGAGAGAGAGAGAGAGAGAGAGAGAGAGAGAGAGAGAGAGAGAGAGAGAGGAATATAGTGACTGTAGAATCAAGAGAGAGAGGGAGGGGAGAGAGAGAGAGAGAGAGATAGAGTTGGAAGAATATAGTGCCTGTGTGGAGAGTCAGACTGATGGAGAGAGTGAGTGAGTGTGGAGACTCCCTTGAGCAGCTTGAGGGAAAGAGGAACATGTATGGGGGATATACTTCACGAATGGCAGGCAAGAGTGTATGTGGGACAGAGAGAAGGTGTGTGTGTGTGGTTGTGTGTGTGTGTGTGCGAGAGAGAGAGAGAGAGAGAGAGAGAGAGAGAGAGAGAGAGACAGACAGAGACAGAGACAGAGAGAGAGAGAGAGAGAGAGAGAGAGAGAGAGAGAGAGAGAGAGAGAGAGAGAGAGAGAGAGAGAGAGAGAGAGAGAGAGAGAGCATGCAGAATACTGTCAGTGAGGATGAAGGGGAGACCTGTCTATAAAAGGTTGGCAGACCAGAGTTCCGTCAGTGGGTGTTGAGCTTGCCCAGTTCACTCGCCCTGTAACTGTCCCTTGATGCGACTAATTGTGAGTACACACTCATGTCTCCCCGCTTTCATTCGAATTCCAAACTGCCAAGAGAAATCAGATCACAGAACCAAATAGGATGCATGCATGTCTCCTTTTCTCTCGCTTGGTCTTTCTTTTTAGCAATCTCTCCCTCTCTATCTCTCTCTCTCTGTCCCTCTCTCTCTCCCTCTCTATATCTCTCTGTCCTCCACTCTCACCATACCGCGAGCTGCGCCTGCGACGCACGCACGCACCTTGGCGCTAGATAACAGAAGCGTCCAACTGTCTATTCGTGCGCGCATCTCTCCACGGAACGAGAAGAAATGGAACACGTATGAATAAAATAAAAGCATGTATGTAGGGAAAAACCCTTTCAAGCGAGCAGGAAACCAGTAAGCTAAGTGGTCAGAAAAGTCCACGGATTATATTTTCTGTCGTTGAGTAAAAAAAAAAATTCTATATAGGTCTGTCCCTGACCTGTGGGGGATAATGAACGAGTATCTACGTAGACTGCGCCAACACACTGACTCTTGAACGTAAGATAGAACCCGACTGTCACGACCAGCAAGCACGTGCTACACCTGGCTGTATGTGCGCACACATGGAAACGCGCTCTTCACAGCCGGTGTTTATGCAACGCACACGGATGTTTTATGAATAATCTAGCTACAGTTCATTTTTTGTCATGAATCCCTAACCCCATGAATCACATCTGACACAACATTTCCACATCGACCTCTGCATGTCAATGCAAATTATTGTCCAGAGGTTGACTAAAAATGTCCTTGGACCAGAGATAATCGTATACGGTCTATATCCGACACATTGTTTTAGAGCAGTCTATTTCAAAATACGTCAAATTAAATTATTTGGTAGACTACTAATCGTACGGACAACATTGACATACATTCATCTCGAGTGATGATACTGATCGACAAGTGTGTTATTACATTCTCTCTGGTGATTGGAGGAATTTTCCATTACATTCATATTCAATTAGGCAGCCGGCATCACTTACTTTACGAATTGCATTTCAACAAAAGCCCAGAACAGCAAACATTTACGCTACAGCTTCGCATCAGCCTTACATTCAATACTGCCGATAAACGATGTCTTGAATTTTTTAATCGTGTTTAATCTCCTTGTTACATTACTGTAAATTCCTCAATTTGGGCCACACAAAATGGCCGATAAGAATAGAACGAGGATAGTAGGACGTAAAAGGGTTTGCAAGAGACACACAACGTGGAACACCAGATGTCAACGATACGGTGTGTTATCAATAAGATACTGATATTTATGATATATATGATTTTGACAAATAAAGCTTCGTGAATTAATAGTGTAAAAAAAAAATCTAAATCATAGCGATCGATCACATGAGCTGGCTACCGTTATCTCCCAAGTGATGATCGATAAGTGCAATGTGTTCCGACGTCTCCTCGAGTCCTTTCTCTTACCGTGTGTGATGCCCGGAGGTCTCGTGCTAAATCGTTGACGGTCGGCAGGTGTACGGCCAGGTGCTTGAGAGGATGGTTGTGGCGGTGACTGTTTAGTTTCAGAATAAAAAGACAAATTCTACCGGCAACCGGCTCGGGCATTCAATATATGAGACGACGAACACAAGCCCCTCCTACAAAACCTAACCCCATACTAGACTATCCCCAACTACTCGTTGTTAACCCCCTCCCACCCCTCCACCCCTCTCTCTCTCTCTCTCTCTCTCTCTCTCTCTCTCTCTCTCTCTCTCTCTCTCTCTCTCTCTCTCTGTCTCTCTGTCTCTCTCTCACTTTCCAAATTGAATTAAATAACCTACAATGTGTACAGTATAGCCCAACTGTCAAACGAAAACAAACTGATACTTGAAAAACGACATTTAAATGTATAAATCAGGCTACCTGAATTGAATTTAAATAGTCAACGAAGCCTACTGAATTTGAAGCGTAAACAACGTAAGCCTAAATCAGATTATTTTATGCTTGAATGTATTTGAACATAGAATGCAAACTGTAGCAATTAGGCTACAAGAGCATTGGCTACATGGTCCCTTTCCTAGACTAATTATCAGGCTATTCCTGCAGAGAAGGTCAGTCGTGTGTTTCTTTAGGTTATCACGAGGGATTGAAATGATCAGCGCCACATGCTTTCACCGAACGGAAAGGCCCCCAAACATGTTTTCACCACACTGATTATCTACAACGTTTAAATAAAACGTGTTTCGAATTACACGTTTATAAGTTCTCAACCTCGGGTCATCTTTAACGGATGATGACCTTCAAATGCAACCGGTTTGTGTTTGTTCTTCCTTTAAGCAGCATATACACCCCGTTGGCAATAGCCTAGATTGTAACAGTTTGGAGAATTATTATCTTAAACAAAATTATTTTTGAGCAAATATCCTGTATCAACATCCACTATCACATCCATTTTGCATAGGCTACGTCACATTTTATTGTCCTTTTTTTTGTATCTAATGCTCCGACGCTATTTCTTTGAAGGCTACGTATAATTCTATGAAATGTGTACAAAATGTGCCATTTGTTAGAACAGGTGGAGCGAGCCTCTACTGAGCGTGCAGCTGACTCTTCATGCCGCGAGCTGCGCGAGCGCGACCTGCTTCTCAGGCCACTTCCGCTAGGGCGCATGCGGTTTTGTTTGTCGGCGGTTAACTGCGGAGTTGGTTTCCTTCCATATATATGGAAAAGAGCGACTCGTTTTGGAAGTTGCGGGTTATAACAGCTGTGCCGCGTGCTTGGATAACTCCTCATGTTTCGCTGTCCTTAAAACAAACACACAGAAGGAATACAATTGCATGCGAATTCAGATTCACTGTTCAAACATTATGCGCTATTATTTAAATGAAGTATTAACTATCTGTATTTTGGCATGGCTTTTGTGACTGTTGACCTTGATTAATGATTGTGCTGGATCAATACAATTAAAATTAAATAATACAAATGGAAAAACCCTAACCGTCACACTCATAGGAAGGATTCGTTGCAAGCTTTATTTTGGGGAACTCTGGGTAGCCTAATAACCTAATTAGGGCACGTCTGACAAAGTAGGCTACCAAATCAACTCTCCTCAGACAGACAGATGGATGAAAACCATCACAAAAGTGTGTGTGTGTGTGAGAGAGAGAGATACATGTCCTTGAAGCTATAAAGTGAGTTTTCTTTAGGCTATATATTTCAGTTTATAAGGAAATTTCAAACATTTTTAGACCCAGTGGCTCTCAGTAGAGGTTTTTAGGCCAAGGGAGCAAAGAGCCTTTCCTGTTAGGGCCTCTATGTATGTCACTGGAGTTATTTTGGATACAAGGGCTTGAGGTTGAAGGCATATATATATATATACATAGACAGATGTAGAGAGGGGGAATGTGCGTACTGTCTATCTGAGAGGGAGGGAGGGACATAGAATTTTGGAGACAAAAGTGTTGTGTCCACGTGTGTGGGTGAGGGGGTTAGAGAGTGTGTGTGTGTGTGTGTTTGAGAGTGAGACAAACGGTAAGAAAGGAGAAGATGGAGACAAAGAAAGCTGTTAAAATGTGCATACAGGAGAGAGAGAGAGAGAGAGAGAGAGAGAGAGAGAGAGAGAGAGAGAGAGAGAGAGAGAGAGAGAGAGAGAGAGAGATATGAATCAGGGAGTCCCAAAGGTCGACACAACTGCCACACCAAATACAAATGAATCATCTGTCAATTCAATCAATCTATCAGTCAAGTAATCTGCCGATCAATTGTCGGAAATTCATATTTTCTTAGGTGAGATGATAGATGCCTTAACTTTGTAGCAACTTAGGGCCACTGCAAAAGTCTCCCTTTTGGTACATGAGTCAGAGTCAAAACGAAACTGTTTTGTAGACGAAGGATCTTGATAGAGCAAGCATTGAGCACTCAGTAGATATCTCAGTACAAAATCTCAATTCAGTACATATCAATGAACATATTATTAAGAAAGTGTCACTTTTGCGCTGTGTGTGCAACGGATAGCGTGGCCGAGCGGTCTAAGGCGCTGGATTAAGGCTCCAGTCTCTTCGGGGGCGTGGGTTCGAATCCCACCGCTGTCAGTAACTTTTTCTTTCATAATGGAAATAAATATATGGATTTGCTAATGGAATACGCTAACAAATGTATAATTGAAAAACTCGTTTGTCTAATTCCCGCCTTCACGCTGCATTTGTATTCGTGTTATGTAGGCGCGTGTGCGGCAGTATGTGCATGGTTTTCCTTGCTAAATGTACCCAGCATATTTTCACGTTCGTTTTATTTTTGGAACTCACAGCTTGCCGTAGTATATTTGACAGCATTGGCAAACGTGCTGTAATCGTAGCTAGCGTGCTATCAAGTATAACTCGTGGAGGAGTCACAGGTAACATATTTTCTTGCAACTGAACACCCTAATTAATAAATATCACCATTATATGTCAGCGTTTTTATGTTTATAATGTTAAGCTGTGTTATAGTGGCTAGATTGACAGACTATAGACTAACGTGTTCAGTTTGTGAATTAGCCTACTATTAGCCAGCCATTATACTACTAGTAGTAGCTGGGTAGCTATCTATTTAACGAATTTGTTGACTGTCTTTTATGCAGCAGTTAAGTAATGGTATATCTCTATCCTAGCATCATGAAGCCGCCTTCCCGCGTTCGAGCTAAACCGGATCGGTATTCACACAGAAAAAAAATAGATCTGAAAAAACATCGGAAGAAGAGATTGATTTGTGGATCATGGAAACGAACGGAGCAGCGTAACCTCTTGATAGGTCTTCGTAAGCAGAGCAAGTGCACCGGAGGCACCGGTTACATCAACTTCAAAGCACTGAATCAAAAGATTCCCCAGCGCACTATCCAAGAGGTGATGAGGACACCATACCATAGATATATACAATGTATAGAGAATGTGTGGGTGTATTTCCTTTTGTCGACATTACGATAATTATTTGTCTCCTGCCCCCTCACTCCACCTCTCTCCACCTCCCCTTCTCTCTCTCCATCCTCCTCTCTTCCTCCCCCTCCTTCCCTCACTCCACCTCTCTCCACCTCCCCTTCTCTCTCTCCCTCCCTCCCAGTTGGAGACCATGGTGGAGACCCTGAAGAGCCACGCGGTGACGGTGACGGTACAGCAGCTAAGCCGCCAGCGGAGGACAGCGTTGGCGGCCAGGGTGCCCATCGAGGTGTGGAGCCAGCTGGCCGAGGACGCGGCTGGATCCGTGGTCGACCCTGTCACCTCTGCTTTCTCCCAGGTCATAAAACCCACCGTCCAAGCGACCGCCTATGGGTCGGATCCTGTATATAAGGATACCGTGTCCATTTGCAAGACGCTTTTATCCATTGTGACGTCTCTGTCCCTCCTTCTCTATCTCTCCATTCCTCCCTTGTTGCTTCTTTCATCTCCAGATGATGTTCCTCTGCTCCACGGAGCCCCGAAGCCTCAGAAACTCCGACCCTCCCCGCCGCGACCACTGCGATGCTCAGGTCCCCTCTGACGCGCGCACAATCCCTTTCAGACCCATGCCCATGCCTAACCCCGCCCTGGTCACCCTCCCCAAGCCCGCCCTGGTCACCCTCCCCAACCCACCCACCGCGACTGTTTCCACTTCCAGGATCGCCAGCACCAGTGAGTCTGACCCATCTGCCACATCGACCACTGTGACACCAGCAAGGCTTATCTCTGGTTCCCCGGCGTCGGGATGTGGAAGACTGCAGTCGAACTCTCCCGCTTCCATCCTTCCCCCCGGTCAACCTGGAGGGTCCGACACGACATCAGCTTCCCTCAGGGGCTCAGCTGAACAATCATCTCCCCAGCCGGCTTCTTCCTCCAATTCTACCTCCACTTCTTCATCCTTCAACACCACCACTACCTCCTCCTCCAGTACCTCCACCACCTCCTCCTCTACCCCAGCCCCCTCCTCCATGACCACTTCCTCCTCCTCCTCCACCACTACCCCCTCCTCCATGACCACTTCCTCCTCCTCCACCACTACCTCCTCCTCCATGACCACTTCATCCTCCTCCTCCACCCCCCCCCTCCTCCTCCTCCAACACCACCACATCCTCCTCCACCAGGTTTGGGCGGACCAGTAAGTTCGCCCAGAAGGACTCTCCCAGAACCATGGGTTTGCGTTGCATCGTGGACTTTGAGAAGATCTACTCGTACCTCAGCCAAGTCCACAAAGTCAACCAGGAGCACTGCCTCACTCCCATGGGTGAGTCCAGAGCAAAGACACTTTCCTCCATTCTTCTGTCTCCATCTCCCCTTCTCTGTACAGTTTTCCACAAAATATTTTGTGGAAGGTTGTGAAAATTGTTAGGAAGGATAGGTAGTTAGTTAGTTGTAAACTTTTAAGTTATATGCTATGACCGGATAGCGTTAGATTTAAACGTAAACTGATTCGGTTACCGTTGCAACGATTTGACGCAGTATGTTCTGAACTGTTCCGTTTGTACTCTTTTCTACTCCGTCACACTCTCTTCCGTTTTTACGAAAATCTATTAATCTTATTCTACGTTTCTCTGATTGTCATCCTTGTTTTGTCTTTCTCTAGTTGTTCTCGGCTTATCCCCGTAACGTGGATTTGAATCACGTTTTCTAATGCGACTTTGTGGTGTCATGAATGGCGGGTGTATTTACGTCTGTGCTGTTGACTGTATTTTTTTGTTGTTGAATTTCTTCTTCCCTCCTGCAGAGAGCGCTGTTGTGCTCGATGTCCTGCTGTCTCTACCTGAAGAGCTCCCCCTGCTGGACTGTGTTAGACTGGAGCAGCACATGATCCAGGTAGCTTATGTTGGCCCCCTTATTTGTATTCATATTTTTTTATTCAACAACTTTTACAGAACACAAACATGATTTTGGCCCCTTTTTGTTATACTGGAATCTTCAGTACTACTCTTTCTTTCTCTCTTTCTCTCTTTCTTTCTCTCTCTCTCTCTTTCTCTCTCTCTCTCTCTTTCTCTCTCTCTCTCTCTTTCTATGTCAAGCTAATCTCTGATCAAACACGAGTGGCTATTTCTAGTCTTCTGAGTGGGGCCTCCAATGGAAGGCTCGGAGGAATCTCCAGAACTCAAGTGCAGATCTAGAACACGTCCTGTTCCGGAGTTCTGACACAGTGATGTTGTGCCTTCCACCCCAGGCACACGCCAGCCTCACGTCTCCCGTGGACCGCAGCGAGGCCGGATCCAACATGGACGCCCAGGAGGCACAAGATGGTGGAGGGGCGGAGCCAGTGGGGGGCTTTCACCAGGCCCAGGTGAGCGGGGGAAGGGAGGCAGGTATTGGTCCCCTTCCAGATGGCCAGGACAGAGACGGGTTGCAGCCCACCAATCAGGTAGAGGCTGCCGTGGCAACGGAGGCCCCCGGCATCCTGGTCCCTCCGCGTTCTGTTGCGATGGACGCTGCCCAATTGCAGAGGGCCACCGCTGGCCGTGAGGGACATGCCGACGGCCAATCGCCTTCGTCTCAGAACGCTT
Source organism: Osmerus eperlanus (assembly GCF_963692335.1). Lineage (NCBI taxonomy): Eukaryota > Metazoa > Chordata > Actinopteri > Osmeriformes > Osmeridae > Osmerus > Osmerus eperlanus. Next base: position 653,887 of record NC_085040.1, read on the forward strand.
CCGGCCAATCGAGGAGCAGCAGCAGATGCCAGGAGAAGGTGACCAATGGGAAGGCGACGGTGTGCCCTCTTAACCCTTTCATGGTGCCTTTACAGCTGTTGGCACGACGACAGGCCCAGTAGGCCGGGAGAGGCGGGGGTTGCTACGGTAACCGAGTCGTTTTAAGTTCAAACTTTTGTAGAGGGCAGAAAATGGCGGCGTTAATGCGTCCATGTTCCTGAGGCCATTAATCTGTTAATAGTGCAAAATATTTTATATGCAATGAGTAAATGTCAGAATATGCTTTTCGAGTTTCAGATTTCTTCTGCTAGATTGGAATAAGAATAAAGTGTATTTAACAGCGAGTATGTACTATCTTTTATCTCTAAGTCTGTTTTATGATTCACAAGAAACATTTTGCGATACGGATATTTGATGACTGATAGGCTTCTGAGACTTAAAAGTGATTATCAGTAAATGATTCATCTTTTGAGTTTCCGTTTCCCCACGTCTCCCATCCAGTATTTCAACTTTCAGTTCCTCACTCTGTCCTCAGAATCCAGTCACACATTAACAATTTTACTGTACCCTGAGGTGTTTACTAAGGAGGTATACAAATATGTTTTATTGACGTTTATAGCCAATAACCTGCTGCCATCGAGGCCTCCTATCAGTGGGGATTGAGAAACAGGTGGCCTCAGTGTCTGTAAAGGTGGGATTTGAACCCTTTAATCTAACCGCTAAACCGCTAGACCAAAGAGGAATTCCCGTAGATCTGTGGTAGGCAGCTTTTGTGTCTAATACAGGGCTGCTTTTCACTGGTTCCAAATAACCCATGTAAATAACAAAGCACTCGTATAGTACATGACAAATAAAAGTACTTTTCCCATGTCCTCAGTGTCATTCATTCAGCATCTCTGAGAAAGTTACAACAGCGCCAAGCAGATCGGGGCAGAGGTGAAAGTTGGCACCAGTTGAGATCAGTAACCAGATAGTAGTCTATCAAGATTTGCCTGCAACGGCATGTTTTTATGGTTCTTTGTTTGATCGCTGTTGTCATGCTGTATCGTTGTGATGTATCCACCAAGGTCAGATATTTGTATATCCTTCCTCCTTCCTGGGGTAATCATTAGCTCCTAAAGTATATGACCAATTGTTTTGGAGAAAGACGGTTTTGTCAGACCTCGAGCGTTTGACGGAATAGGTTTTTTCGGTGTCTTGTTCCTCATTTGTCTGACTGTTGAATAGCTAGTCTCAACAACCATAGCTGTTCACTAACAGACATAAGATCTGTACCCAGAATGTTCTATAAAACAGTTAAAATAATAATTTCATGGTTCAAAGAAATAATTGACATTCTTTTTATTCAGAATAGGTTTGGTATTATTTACACTTTGGGCAATGGCCGTAGCTCATTCAGCATCGTAAACAGGAAATATACGGTAATAAAATAAAGAAACGTCATGATGCCTTCCACCAAAGTAATGTCTTTTGTTCGATCCAATATAAAAACTAGAAATTGGTTCATAGGCAATATACTGTTACTGTAGCTTTACAATAAATTAAGGATATTTAGGATAAATATGTTTATGATTTGGTTGATTTAGACCTTTAACCCTGACACCACAGACATACAGTCCAGAACTTTTAGAAATATTCCTTTGGTGTCATCAATATTGTTAATGCGAATGTAACTCAGAACTGTTGTAATGCAAACAAAAGTGAGGTACTGTGTAGTGCCATTGGGTGCAGCTGAAGTTACACTTCAGATGTTGTTTTGATCTGGGGTCTTTGAATCCTGATCTGTGGGAACACAAGAAGGAAAGTCGGCAGGTAGCCTTTGTCTGCGTGTGTCTGTCTTTGTTTAAAGTGTGTGTGTGTGCGTGCCTGTGTGTGTGCATGTCTGTGTGCGTGTCTGTGTGTGTGAGTGTGTGTGTGCGCGTGCCTGTGTGTGCGTGTCTGTGTGTGCGTGTCTGTGTGTGTGTGCGTCTGTTCATCCTACCGGCTGGTTATTAAAGTTGTAGGGATTGAGTGGAGGCTGAGCAGAGCTGGAGGATTCTGGGTAGCGGGCACCCTGCTGAGAGGTGTCCGAGGTAAGGGACCCGCCAGACTGCTGGTACACGTTCACCTCTTCCTCGAACGTGGTGTTATTAGCCCCTGGTCAAAGGAGAGACAGTAGGTACAAGATCAGGATCTAACTAGATCCTCCAGGTGTGATTTTATACACCGTCATAGCAAAAGTCCACACTGGATATTTCCCAATCTAGTTTATGATATACAGACACCGGCCAAGTTTCGGACCGAGGGACGATGTTGAAGGAATGTGGGAGTTATTAATACCTTCGTAGGGCCCTGCTGGTCGTCGAGGCGGGGGCCACTCAAAGTCATCTTCAAGCCAATCATTCACTATCTGCTCCTTGACGTCCTTGTTTCTGGAGGGGCCGAGGGTAGGAATGAGGAAGAGTCGAAAAGGAGGGGAGGGCAAGGAGAAGGAGGGGGGGGGGGAGGTGAAAGTGTATTCTCGCACCGTAACGCTTTTACTTCATGGTTTGAACAGAAAAAAGATTATGTGACAAAGCACTGTTATTTTGCAGTCCGCCACACCAGGTGACACAGTATGTTATAGTCAGCAGGCTGTCTGTCAGGCCGACTGGCTCACCTCCTCTGTCTCTGCTTGGTGAGCAGCAGGTAGGCAGTCAGGACCCCCACCAGCACCACCAGCACCAAGCCCGTCACACTCATCCCCACGTAGAAGCCAATCTTGTTGATGGGGTGGTTACAATTGGCGCCCATGTACCAAGTGGATCCTGTGTGGAGACAACTGAAACACAACGCCAATGCTACACTGTTAGTGTGTGTCGGTGTTAAGGTGTGTGTCGGTGTGTATGTGGAAGTACACAATAGATCTATGTATATGTGTATAGTTGTAAAGTGAAGCACATACTTGTGTGTGTGTGTGTTGGTGTTAATTAGTGTGTTGGTGTTAACCCTTGTGTTATCTTCGGGTCATTCTGACCCATCAGTTATTGTGACCCACCGTCGTATTGCGACAGATTTACCGCATACAAAGACAAAGTGAAGCATTTTCTTTTAACCGTTGGGCTGTCTCAGACCCCCCACATTGCAAAGGTTAAAAGAAAATTATTTTAATTTGTTTTTGTATTGGGTAAAATTGGGTAAACACAACGATGGTTCGTTATGAACCTTTGGGTCATGTGACCCGAAGGCAGCACGAGGGTTAAGGTGTGTGTGTGTCTGTGTAGTTGTAAAGTGAAGCACATACAGTTAGGTCCATAAATAGTTGGACATTGACACAATTTTCATCATTTTGGCTCTGTATACCACCACAATGGATTTGAAATGAAACAATCAAGATATGCTTTAAGTGCAGACTTTCAGCTTTAATTTCAGGGTATTTACATCCAAATCAGGTGAACGGTGTAGGAATTACAACACATTTTATATGTGGCCCCCCCCTTTTTAAGGGACCAAAAATAATTGGACAAACTAACATAATCATAAATCTAATTGTCACTTTTAATACTTGGTTGCAAATTCTTTGCAGTCAATGACAGCCTGAAGTCTGGAACCCATAGACATCACCAGACGCTGGGTTTCGTCCCTGGTGATGCTCTGCCAGGCCTCTACTGCAACTGTCTTCAGTTCCTGCTTGTTCTTGGGGCATTTTCCCTTCCCCCTTTGTCTTTAGCAAGTGAAATGCATGCTCAATTGGATTTAGGTCAGGTGATTGACTTGGCCATTGCAGAACATTCCACTTCTTTGCCTTAAAAAAACTCTTTGGTTGCTTTCGCAGTATGCTTCGGGTCATTGTCCATCTGCACTGTGAAGCGCCGTCCTATGAGTTCTGAAGCATTTGGCTGAATCTGAGCAGATAATATTGCCAGAAACACTTCAGAATTCATCCTACTGCTTTTGTCAGCAGTCACATCATCGATAAATACAAGGGAACCAGTTCCATTGGCAGCCATACATGCCCACGCCATAACACTACCTCCACCATGCTTCACTGATGAGGTGGTATGCTTTGGATCATGAGCAGTTCCTTCCCTTCTCCATACTCTTCTCTTCCCATCATTCTGGTACAAGTTGATCTTGGTCTCATCTGTCCATAGGATGTTGTTCCAGAACTGTACAGGGTCTTTTAGATGTTTTTTGGCAAACTCTAATCTGGTCTTCCTGTTTTTGAGACTCACCAATGGTTTACATCTTGTGGTGAACCCTCTGTATTTACTCTGGTGAAGTCTTCTCTTAATTTTTGACTTTGACACAGATACGCCTACCTCCTGGAGACTGTTCTTGATCTGGCCAACTGTTGTGAAGGGGTTTTTCTTCACCAGGGAAAGAATTCTTCTGTCATCCACCACAGTTGTTTTCCGTGGTCTTCCGGGTCTTTTGGTGTTGCTGAGCTCACCAGTGCGTTCTTTCTTTTTAAGAATGATGGTGGATGGCACCACCATTTCACTGATGGTGACAGCTCTTTGGACTTCATATTGAGAGTTGACAGCAACAGATTCCAAACACAAATACCATACTTGAAATGAACTCTAGACCTTTTATCTGCTCCTTGTCAATGAAATAACAAACTCCCATGAGGGAATAACATACACCTGGCCATGGAACAGCTGAGCAGCCAATTGTCCAATTACTTTTGGTCCCTTAAAAAGGGGGGGGGGGCACATATAAAATGTATTGTAATTCCTACACCGTTCACCTGATTTGGATGTAAATACCCTGAAATTAAAGCTGAAAGTCTGCACTTAAAGCACATCTTGATTGTTTCATTTCAAATCCATTGTGGTGGTATACAGAGCCAAAATGATGAAAATTGTGTCAATGTCCAAATATTTATGGACCTAACTGTACTTGTGTGTGTTGGTGTTAAGGAGTGTGTGTGTGTAGGTGTTAAGGTGTGTGTGTGTGTGTCTGTGTGTAGTTGTAAAGTGAAGCACATACTTGTGTGCGTGTTGGTGTTAAGGTGTGTGTTGGTGTTAAGGTGTGTGTGTCTGTGTGTAGTTGTGAAGTGAAGCACATACTTGTGTGTGTGTGTTGGTGTTAAGGTGTGTGTGTGTTGGTGTGTGTGTCTGTGTGTAGTTGTGAAGTGAAGCACATACTTGTGTGTGTGTTGGTGTTAAGGTGTGTGTGTCTGTGTGTAGTTGTAAAGTGAAGCACATACTTGTGTGTGTGTGTGTGTTGGTGTTAAGCTGTGTGTGTGTTGGTGTGTGTGTCTGTGTGTAGTTGTAAAGTGAAGCACATACTTGTGTGTGTGTGTTGGTGTTAAGCTGTGTGTGTGTTGGTGTGTGTGTCTGTGTGTAGTTGTAAAGTGAAGCACATACTAGCACTGGGCTCCTTCAGCTGCTGAGACAGAACAGGTGCCATCGTTGTCACATGTGAAGGGATCAGGGTGTCCAGGATTGCACTTATTCACACACTTCAGTATGCCACTCATGTTGACAACAAGGTAGTGTTCTGCATGCTCCGGGTTCGAGACAGAGTCTTTACACACAGCTGTCAGAGAGAGAGAGAGAGAGAGAGAGAGAGAGAGAGAGAGAGAGAGAGAGAGAGAGAGAGAGCCCGAGATAGAAAGAGGGGCAGAGAGTGAACAAGAGAGAGAGAGAGAGGGAGAGAGGGAGGGGCAGAGAGTGAACAAGAGAGAGAGAAAGAGGGGCAGAAAGTGAACAAGAGAGAGAGAGAGAGAGGGAGGGGCAGAGAGTGAACAAGAGAGAGAAAGAGGGGCAGAGAGTGAACAAGAGAGAGAGAGAGAGAGGGAGGGGCAGAGAGTGAACAAGAGAGAGAAAGAGGGGCAGAGAGTGAACAAGAGAGAGAGAAAGAGAGAGAGAGAGAGAGAGAGAGAGAGAGAGAGAGAGAGAGAGAGAGAGAGAGAGAGAAAGAGGGGCAGAGAGTGAACAAGAGAGAGAGAGAGGGAGGGGCAGAGAGTGAACAAGAGAGAGAGAAAGAGGGGCAGAGAGTGAACAAGAGAAGGAGAGAGGGGCAGAGAGTGAACAAGAGAGAGAAAGAGAGAGGGAGGGGCAGAGAGTGAACAAGAGAGAGAAAGAGGGGCAGAGAGTGAACAAGAGAGAGAGGGAGAGAGGGAGGGGCAGAGAGTGAACAAGAGAGAGAGAAAGAGGGGCAGAGAGTGAACAAGAGAGAGAGAGAGAGAGAGAGAGACAGAGAGAGAGAGAGAGAGAGAGAGAGAGAGAGAGAGAGAGAGAGAGGGAGGGGCAGAGAGTGAACAAGAGAGAGGGAGGGGCAGAGAGTGAACAAGAGAGAGAAAAAGGGGCAGAGAGTGAACAAGAGAGAGAGAGAGAGAGAGAGGGAGGGGCAGAGAGTGAACAAGAGAGAGAAAGAGGGGCAGAGAGTGAACAAGAGAGAGAGAGAGAGAGAGAGAGGGGCAGAGAGTGAACAAGAGAGAGAGAGAGAGAAAGAGGGGCAGAGAGTGAACAAGAGAGAGAGAGAGAGAAAGAGGGGCAGAGAGTGAACGAGAGAGAGATCGGGGGCATTTTAAATGTGGTTGGGACAGCTTTGTTTAACCCTTGTGCTGCCTTCAGGTCACATGACCCAAAGGTTCATAACGAACCACCGTTGTGTTTACCCAATTTTACCCAATACAAAAACAAATAAAAATAATTTTCTTTTAACCATTGCAATGTGGGGGGTCTGAGACAGCCCAACAGTTAAAAGAAAATGCTTCACTTTGTTTTTGTAGGAGGTAAATTTGTCGCAATACGACGGTGGGTCACAATGACTGATGGGTCAGAATGACCCGAAGATAACACAAGGGTTAAACACTGAGGATGCGGCCGTTTACATCTTTTTTTGTGATCAAACGTCGGGACAGATTTCCTATTTTCAAAACGTGTGAGGAAACCTTTGTCCCTGGCTGTTAGAATGAAAACACACTGACTGTTTCTCTCTCACACACACACACACACACACACACCCTGATTCTTCTATCAATCTTGAACATGTCGTCGCCGTATAGTTATTCTTACTTACCTGTTAGATCCAAATCTTCTTTTTCTGGTGGTTCTGTACTGGTTATGTTGAACCCAGGACAACCTACAGTGACTATTAAGAGTAGGAGATTAGGTTGGTAAAAAACACATAAATTCTATCTGAAACTGCTGTTTTAAAATGGCCTTAAATCTTATATATATGAGACTGTGATCCCAATAATTACCAGTCATAAAAATAAAAAAGTCCCATGGTAAAAAGACATTTGTTTACCTGGCGTGACATCAGAACAGGTTTTGACATCTTTTACTGCAGTCTGAACTTGCTCAAATAAACTGTCGAATTCAGTCTCTGCCTGTGCGGAATTGTTAACCTCCAAAACAACGTTGTGTTCGACTCTTACCCTGGATGTGAGGAAAATGTAAAGTATTGTAAAGTAATAGTTTAAACCATTGACCTTTTCAATACCGTTTCAAGGAAAATGTCTTAGTGTAACGGTATTACCCTTATTTTGAAATGCACATTTTGTTTGTGGTAGTTCTATCACTATAATCTTAGTTCATACATTACCCGTTGTTTTCCGTCCTGACATAGTTTAAGGCCCCATCTTGAATCTGGTAAGGTAGGGAATAACAGCCAACGTCATTGAAATATTTTAACATCAATATAATTGTTTGCATTAAGATTTAAATGTGTGCACAACCCTTACGAATGGCTTGACACGGATAAAGTTACCATGGTTACCTTGTCCGACAGGCCGTCTTGTGTCGCAGATCTTCTGCGTCTGGTTGCCGGACGGCTGTTTGTTCAGGGAAGAAGACAGTGACATCATGTTTTTTTATTTTAAAAGGCATTGAATATTTATATTTAAATATATTACAAATTTAAACACAACCGAATTTGTTGGTTTTGAATTAACCTCTTTAAAATTGAAATATGAATTCATTTCAATGTAAAAAAAAAAAAAAAAAAAAATCTGGTTCGGAAATTCAGCTTGTTCAAATTCGAATAGTAAAATTAAGCCCCCCCCCTCCCAGAAAAAAACATCAAGCTTCAGAAATTCAAATAGAACAAGATTCAGGCTGCTCAAATTCGAATGGTGAAATTCTGATCCGAAAGATTCTAGCCAAAAGAAATCTGAGAAGGGCTTGCTTGTCTGAGACCGGACCTCTCTCCTTTGACCCCATGCTGTGATTGGATCACTGATCTCTCTCCTCAAACCCAAGGCTGTGATTGGATGACTGACTCAGACCCCAGGCTGTGATTGGATGACTGATCTCTCTCCTCAGACACAAGTCTGTGATTGGATGACTGACTCAGACCCCAGGCTGTGATTGGATGACTGACTCAGACCCCAGGCTGTGATTGGATGACTGATCTCTCTCCTCAGACCCAAGGCTATGATTGGATGACTGACTCAGACCCCAGGCTGTGATTGGATGACTGATCTGCATGTGTTCATGTATGACTGCCTGCAGCCACACCTGAATGAAAGTGGTCTGAGGAGAGAGGTCTGCAGTTGGACCCTTCTCGGATAAATGAGATGGCTCGATTACATTCAGGCTCGATTGCCTTACCTATCCTTGGTATCCCGGATGTTGCAATCTGAATTTTTTTGAGTCAAATTTATTTGTTTAGAGTTTTTGGGATCTGAATTTCACCATTCAAATTTGAGTTACCTGAATTTCCGAACCTTACATTTTTAGATTTTAATTTGTTATTACATTGAAATAAATGAATAGTTCAATTTTAAAGAGGTGAATTCAAAACCAGCAAATTCGTTGGTGTTTAAATGTCAAAATAAAGTATTCAATGCCTTTTCAAATTCAAAACATGTCACATATTTTTTGAATAGCGTTGATCGTGATGTCATTTTATCGCAACATTCGATATGACAACGCAGCGACGATTTCCAAGCTTTACATCTCTGCTGATGATTGTTAAACTTGTGTAATTAGACGAAGCATACTTTCAAGTTTTACCTTTTACATTTACATTTTACATTTAGTCATTTAGCAGACGCTCTTATCCAGAGCGACTTACAGTAAGTACAGTGACATTCCCCCAAGGCAAGTAGGGTGAAGTGCCTTGCCCAAGGACACAACGTCATTTGTCTCTGCCGGGAATCGAACTGGCAACCTTCAGATTACTAGCCCGACTCCCTCACCGCTCAGCCACCTGACTACCTTTTACCATTTATGATGTTGTAGTACGTTTCCTTGTGAATAGGGGACGTTACCTTAAATTGATGACATTCACTGATTTGAAGTTTTGAATCCTCGTAATGTAATATATCTGCATCTGAAACAGCAACACATGGAGGGTTGAACACTCATGAATACATAGCCTACTGTAAATTGTATTTCCTTTTAATGGTAAACTTTTTAAGTGGTTACTTACATCTGTAGTGAAATGTTCAACAAAGTTCTTGTATTCTGTAGATTCCTTATTTTCGAACTCTGGTATGAAAGTCTCAGCTACTTCTATTTTGACTAACGCTGACCTCTCAATTTGTTCTTAAAACAAAACCAAAAGAGTTATTAAAATCGTTGAAAAGTACAGTACAGTGAAAAAACATTTTTCAATGAATCACTTTGTCCTTATTGAGATAATTTATGAAATTATACAAATATTTTGACTATGTAATAAGTGTTTATCAGACAAAATGGCCAACGTACTTGGTAAAACGATGTCAACAATATCTTTGCATGTTCTGCCTTTATAACTGTCGGGGCAGATGCAACTTTCTCCATTAGGGTTTGGAGTTCCACCGTTTTCACACCTTATAGGGACTTTTGTTGTTGTAGCCGGGCTGGTGCTTGTAGGTGAATGTGTTGTAACAATATTAGGAGTCGTTGGTTTAGCTGTAGTTACAACAGGACTGGTGGGTTCAGAAGTTGTTACAACAGGACTGGTGGGTTTATCCGTAGTTACAACAGGACTGGTGGGTTTATCCGTAGTTACATCAGGACTGGTGGGTTTAACCGTTGCATCAGGGCTGGTCTGCTCCGCTGTGGTTCCGGCAGTAGCTGTCGATGCTGTGTCAGGGCTGGTCTGCTCCGCTGTGGTTCCGGCAGTAGCTGTCGCTGCTGTGTCAGGGCTGGTCTGCTCCGCTGTGGTTCCGGCAGTAGCTGTCGCTGCTGTGTCAGGGCTGGTCTGCTCCGCTGTGGTTCCAGCAGTAGCTGTCACTGCTGTAGTAGCTGTCGTGTCAGGGCTGGTCTGCTCCGCTGTGGTTCCGGCAGTAGCTGTCGCTGCTGTGTCAGGGCTGGTCTGCTCTGCTGTGGTTCCGGCAGTAGCTGTCACTGCTGTGTCAGGGCTGGTCTGCTCCGATGTGGTTCCGGCAGTAGCTGTCCCTGCTGTGTCAGGGCTGGTCTGCTCCACTGTGGTTCCGGCAGTAGCTGTCGCTGCTGTGTCCCCTGTGGTTCCTGCAGTAGCTGTCGCTGCTGTGTCAGGGCTGGTCTGCTCCGCTGTGGTTCCGGCAGTAGCTGTCGCTGCTGTGTCAGGGCTGGTCTGCTCCGCTGTGGTTCCAGCAGTAGCTGTCGCTGCTGTGTCAGGGCTGGTCTGCTCCGCTGTGGTTCCGGCAGTAGCTGTCACTGCTGTAGTAGCTGTCGCTGCTGTGTCAGGGCTGGTCTGCTCCGCTGTGGTTCCGGCAGTAGCTGTCACTGCTGTAGTAGCTGTCGCTGCTGTGTCAGGGCTGGTCTGCTCCGCTGTGGTTCCGGCAGTAGCTGTCGCTGCTGTGTCTGCTGTGGTTCCGGCAGTAGCTGTCGCTGCTGTGTCCGGGCTGGTCTGCTCTGCTGTGGTTCCGGCAGTAGCTGTCGCAGCTGTGTCAGGGCTGGTCTGCTCTGCTGTGGTTCCGGCAGTAGCTGTCGCTGCTGTGTCAGGGCTGGTCTGCTCTGCTGTGGTTCCGGCAGTAGCTGTCGCTGCTGTGTCAGGGCTGGTCTGCTCCGCTGTGGTTCCTGCAGTAGCTGTCGCTGCTGTGTCAGGGCTGGTCTGCTCTGCTGTGGTTCCGGCAGTAGCTGTCGCTGCTGTGTCAGGGCTGGTCTGCTCTGCTGTGGTTCCGGCAGTAGCTGTCGCTGCTGTGTCTGCCGTGGTTCCGGCAGTAGCTGTCGCTGCTGTGTCAGGGCTGGTCTGCTCCGCTGTGGTTCCGGCAGTAGCTGTCGCTGCTGTGTCAGGGCTGGTCTGCTCTGCTGTGGTTCCGGCAGTAGCTGTCACTGCTGTGTCAGGGCTGGTCTGCTCCGCTGTGGTTCCGGCAGTAGCTGTCGCTGCTGTGTCAGGGCTGGTTTGCTCCGCTGTGGTTCCGGCAGTAGCTGTCGCTGCTGTGTCAGGGCTGGTCTGCTCCGCTGTGGTTCCGGCAGTAGCTGTCCCTGCTGTGTCAGGGCTGGTCTGCTCCACTGTGGTTCCGGCAGTAGCTGTCGCTGCTGTGTCCCCTGTGGTTCCTGCAGTAGCTGTCGCTGCTGTGTCATGGCTGGTCTGCTCCGCTGTGGTTCCGGCAGTAGTTGTCGCTGCTGTGTCAGGGCTGGTCTGCTCCGCTGTGGTTCCAGCAGTAGCTGTCGCTGCTGTGTCAGGGCTGGTCTGCTCCGCTGTGGTTCCGGCAGTAGCTGTCACTGCTGTAGTAGCTGTCGCTGCTGTGTCAGGGCTGGTCTGCTCCGCTGTGGTTCCGGCAGTAGCTGTCACTGCTGTAGTAGCTGTCGCTGCTGTGTCAGGGCTGGTCTGCTCCGCTGTGGTTCCGGCAGTAGCTGTCGCTGCTGTGTCAGGGCTGGTCTGCTCCGCTGTGGTTCCGGCAGTAGCTGTCGCTGCTGTGTCTGCTGTGGTTCCGGCAGTAGCTGTCGCTGCTGTGTCAGGGCTGGTCTGCTCTGCTGTGGTTCCGGCAGTAGCTGTCGCTGCTGTGTCAGGGCTGGTCTGCTCTGCTGTGGTTCCGGCAGTAGCTGTCGCTGCTGTGTCAGGGCTGGTCTGCTCCGCTGTGGTTCCGGCAGTAGCTGTCGCTGCTGTGTCAGGGCTGGTCTGCTCTGCTGTGGTTCCGGCAGTAGCTGTCACTGCTGTGTCAGGGCTGGTCTGCTCCGCTGTGGTTCCGGCAGTAGCTGTCGCTGCTGTGTCAGGGCTGGTTTGCTCCGCTGTGGTTCCGGCAGTAGCTGTCGCTGCTGTGTCAGGGCTGGTCTGCTCCGCTGTGGTTCCGGCAGTAGCTGTCCCTGCTGTGTCAGGGCTGGTCTGCTCCACTGTGGTTCCGGCAGTAGCTGTCGCTGCTGTGTCCCCTGTGGTTCCTGCAGTAGCTGTCGCTGCTGTGTCATGGCTGGTCTGCTCCGCTGTGGTTCCGGCAGTAGCTGTCGCTGCTGTGTCAGGGCTGGTCTGCTCCGCTGTGGTTCCAGCAGTAGCTGTCGCTGCTGTGTCAGGGCTGGTCTGCTCCGCTGTGGTTCCGGCAGTAGCTGTCACTGCTGTAGTAGCTGTCGCTGCTGTGTCAGGGCTGGTCTGCTCCGCTGTGGTTCCGGCAGTAGCTGTCACTGCTGTAGTAGCTGTCGCTGCTGTGTCAGGGCTGGTCTGCTCCGCTGTGGTTCCGGCAGTAGCTGTCGCTGCTGTGTCAGGGCTGGTCTGCTCCGCTGTGGTTCCGGCAGTAGCTGTCGCTGCTGTGTCTGCTGTGGTTCCGGCAGTAGCTGTCGCTGCTGTGTCAGGGCTGGTCTGCTCTGCTGTGGTTCCGGCAGTAGCTGTCGCTGCTGTGTCAGGGCTGGTCTGCTCTGCTGTGGTTCCGGCAGTAGCTGTCGCTGCTGTGTCAGGGCTGGTCTGCTCCGCTGTGGTTCCTGCAGTAGCTGTCGCTGCTGTGTCAGGGCTGGTCTGCTCTGCTGTGGTTCCGGCAGTAGCTGTCGCTGCTGTGTCAGGGCTGGTCTGCTCCGCTGTGGTTCCGGCAGTAGCTGTCGCTGCTGTGTCAGGGCTGGTCTGCTCCGCTGTGGTTCCGGCAGTAGCTGTCACTGCTGTAGTAGCTGTCGCTGTTGTGTCAGGGCTGGTCTGCTCCGCTGTGGTTCCGGCAGTAGCTGTCGCTGCTGTGTCAGGGCTGGTCTGCTCTGCTGTGGTTCCGGCAGTAGCTGTCACTGCTGTGTCAGGGCTGGTCTGCTCCGCTGTGGTTCCGGCAGTAGCTGTCCCTGCTGTGTCAGGGCTGGTCTGCTCCACTGTGGTTCCGGCAGTAGCTGTCGCTGCTGTGTCCCCTGTGGTTCCTGCAGTAGCTGTCGCTGCTGTGTCAGGGCTGGTCTGCTCCGCTGTGGTTCCGGCAGTAGCTGTCGCTGCTGTGTCAGGGCTGGTCTGCTCCGCTGTGGTTCCAGCAGTAGCTGTCGCTGCTGTGTCAGGGCTGGTCTGCTCCGCTGTGGTTCCGGCAGTAGCTGTCACTGCTGTAGTAGCTGTCGCTGCTGTGTCAGGGCTGGTCTGCTCCGCTGTGGTTCCGGCAGTAGCTGTCACTGCTGTAGTAGCTGTCGCTGCTGTGTCAGGGCTGGTCTGCTCCGCTGTGGTTCCGGCAGTAGCTGTCGCTGCTGTGTCTGCTGTGGTTCCGGCAGTAGCTGTCGCTGCTGTGTCCGGGCTGGTCTGCTCTGCTGTGGTTCCGGCAGTAGCTGTCGCTGCTGTGTCAGGGCTGGTCTGCTCTGCTGTGGTTCCGGCAGTAGCTGTCGCTGCTGTGTCAGGGCTGGTCTGCTCTGCTGTGGTTCCGGCAGTAGCTGTCGCTGCTGTGTCAGGGCTGGTCTGCTCCGCTGTGGTTCCTGCAGTAGCTGTCGCTGCTGTGTCAGGGCTGGTCTGCTCTGCTGTGGTTCCGGCAGTAGCTGTCGCTGCTGTGTCAGGGCTGGTCTGCTCTGCTGTGGTTCCGGCAGTAGCTGTCGCTGCTGTGTCTGCCGTGGTTCCGGCAGTAGCTGTCGCTGCTGTGTCAGGGCTGGTCTGCTCCGCTGTGGTTCCGGCAGTAGCTGTCGCTGCTGTGTCAGGGCTGGTCTGCTCTGCTGTGGTTCCGGCAGTAGCTGTCACTGCTGTGTCAGGGCTGGTCTGCTCCGCTGTGGTTCCGGCAGTAGCTGTCGCTGCTGTGTCAGGGCTGGTTTGCTCCGCTGTGGTTCCGGCAGTAGCTGTCGCTGCTGTGTCAGGGCTGGTCTGCTCCGCTGTGGTTCCGGCAGTAGCTGTCCCTGCTGTGTCAGGGCTGGTCTGCTCCACTGTGGTTCCGGCAGTAGCTGTCGCTGCTGTGTCCCCTGTGGTTCCTGCAGTAGCTGTCGCTGCTGTGTCATGGCTGGTCTGCTCCGCTGTGGTTCCGGCAGTAGCTGTCGCTGCTGTGTCAGGGCTGGTCTGCTCCGCTGTGGTTCCAGCAGTAGCTGTCGCTGCTGTGTCAGGGCTGGTCTGCTCCGCTGTGGTTCCGGCAGTAGCTGTCACTGCTGTAGTAGCTGTCGCTGCTGTGTCAGGGCTGGTCTGCTCCGCTGTGGTTCCGGCAGTAGCTGTCACTGCTGTAGTAGCTGTCGCTGCTGTGTCAGGGCTGGTCTGCTCCGCTGTGGTTCCGGCAGTAGCTGTCGCTGCTGTGTCAGGGCTGGTCTGCTCTGCTGTGGTTCCGGCAGTAGCTGTCACTGCTGTGTCAGGGCTGGTCTGCTCTGCTGTGGTTCCGGCAGTAGCTGTCACTGCTGTGTCAGGGCTGGTCTGCTCCGCTGTGGTTCCGGCAGTAGCTGTCCCTGCTGTGTCAGGGCTGGTCTGCTCCACTGTGGTTCCGGCAGTAGCTGTCGCTGCTGTGTCCCCTGTGGTTCCTGCAGTAGCTGTCGCTGCTGTGTCAGGGCTGGTCTGCTCCGCTGTGGTTCCGGCAGTAGCTGTCGCTGCTGTGTCAGGGCTGGTCTGCTCCGCTGTGGTTCCAGCAGTAGCTGTCGCTGCTGTGTCAGGGCTGGTCTGCTCCGCTGTGGTTCCGGCAGTAGCTGTCACTGCTGTAGTAGCTGTCGCTGCTGTGTCAGGGCTGGTCTGCTCCGCTGTGGTTCCGGCAGTAGCTGTCACTGCTGTAGTAGCTGTCGCTGCTGTGTCAGGGCTGGTCTGCTCCGCTGTGGTTCCGGCAGTAGCTGTCGCTGCTGTGTCTGCTGTGGTTCCGGCAGTAGCTGTCGCTGCTGTGTCCGGGCTGGTCTGCTCTGCTGTGGTTCCGGCAGTAGCTGTCGCTGCTGTGTCAGGGCTGGTCTGCTCTGCTGTGGTTCCGGCAGTAGCTGTCGCTGCTGTGTCAGGGCTGGTCTGCTCTGCTGTGGTTCCGGCAGTAGCTGTCGCTGCTGTGTCAGGGCTGGTCTGCTCCGCTGTGGTTCCTGCAGTAGCTGTCGCTGCTGTGTCAGGGCTGGTCTGCTCTGCTGTGGTTCCGGCAGTAGCTGTCGCTGCTGTGTCAGGGCTGGTCTGCTCTGCTGTGGTTCCGGCAGTAGCTGTCGCTGCTGTGTCTGCCGTGGTTCCGGCAGTAGCTGTCGCTGCTGTGTCAGGGCTGGTCTGCTCCGCTGTGGTTCCGGCAGTAGCTGTCGCTGCTGTGTCAGGGCTGGTCTGCTCTGCTGTGGTTCCGGCAGTAGCTGTCACTGCTGTGTCAGGGCTGGTCTGCTCCGCTGTGGTTCCGGCAGTAGCTGTCGCTGCTGTGTCAGGGCTGGTTTGCTCCGCTGTGGTTCCGGCAGTAGCTGTCGCTGCTGTGTCAGGGCTGGTCTGCTCCGCTGTGGTTCCGGCAGTAGCTGTCCCTGCTGTGTCAGGGCTGGTCTGCTCCACTGTGGTTCCGGCAGTAGCTGTCGCTGCTGTGTCCCCTGTGGTTCCTGCAGTAGCTGTCGCTGCTGTGTCATGGCTGGTCTGCTCCGCTGTGGTTCCGGCAGTAGCTGTCGCTGCTGTGTCAGGGCTGGTCTGCTCCGCTGTGGTTCCAGCAGTAGCTGTCGCTGCTGTGTCAGGGCTGGTCTGCTCCGCTGTGGTTCCGGCAGTAGCTGTCACTGCTGTAGTAGCTGTCGCTGCTGTGTCAGGGCTGGTCTGCTCCGCTGTGGTTCCGGCAGTAGCTGTCACTGCTGTAGTAGCTGTCGCTGCTGTGTCAGGGCTGGTCTGCTCCGCTGTGGTTCCGGCAGTAGCTGTCGCTGCTGTGTCAGGGCTGGTCTGCTCTGCTGTGGTTCCGGCAGTAGCTGTCACTGCTGTGTCAGGGCTGGTCTGCTCCGCTGTGGTTCCGGCAGTAGCTGTCGCTGCTGTGTCAGGGCTGGTTTGCTCCGCTGTGGTTCCGGCAGTAGCTGTCGCTGCTGTGTCAGGGCTGGTCTGCTCCGCTGTGGTTCCGGCAGTAGCTGTCCCTGCTGTGTCAGGGCTGGTCTGCTCCACTGTGGTTCCGGCAGTAGCTGTCGCTGCTGTGTCCCCTGTGGTTCCTGCAGTAGCTGTCGCTGCTGTGTCATGGCTGGTCTGCTCCGCTGTGGTTCCGGCAGTAGCTGTCGCTGCTGTGTCAGGGCTGGTCTGCTCCGCTGTGGTTCCAGCAGTAGCTGTCGCTGCTGTGTCAGGGCTGGTCTGCTCCGCTGTGGTTCCGGCAGTAGCTGTCACTGCTGTAGTAGCTGTCGCTGCTGTGTCAGGGCTGGTCTGCTCCGCTGTGGTTCCGGCAGTAGCTGTCACTGCTGTAGTAGCTGTCGCTGCTGTGTCAGGGCTGGTCTGCTCCGCTGTGGTTCCGGCAGTAGCTGTCGCTGCTGTGTCAGGGCTGGTCTGCTCTGCTGTGGTTCCGGCAGTAGCTGTCGCTGCTGTGTCAGGGCTGGTCTGCTCTGCTGTGGTTCCGGCAGTAGCTGTCGCTGCTGTGTCAGGGCTGGTCTGCTCCGCTGTGGTTCCTGCAGTAGCTGTCGCTGCTGTGTCAGGGCTGGTCTGCTCTGCTGTGGTTCCGGCAGTAGCTGTCGCTGCTGTGTCAGGGCTGGTCTGCTCTGCTGTGGTTCCGGCAGTAGCTGTCGCTGCTGTGTCTGCCGTGGTTCCGGCAGTAGCTGTCGCTGCTGTGTCAGGGCTGGTCTGCTCCGCTGTGGTTCCGGCAGTAGCTGTCGCTGCTGTGTCAGGGCTGGTTTGCTCCGCTGTGGTTCCATCAGCTGTTGTTTCATCAGGGCTGGTGGGTGGTTCTGCTGTGGTTCCGACAGCTGTAGTTACATCAGGTGTAGTTAGGTCAGCTGTAGTTACATCAGGAGTGGTTAGGTCAGCTGTAGTTACATCAGGTGTAGTTGAGTCAGCTGTAGTTATATCAGGTGTAGTTAGGTCAGCTGTAGTTATATCAGGAGTGGTTAGGTCAGCTGTAGTTACATCAGGTGTAGTTAGGTCAGCTGTAGTTACATCAGGTGTAGTAAGGTCAGCTGTAGTTACATCAGGTGTAGTTAGGTCAGCTGTAGTTACATCAGGTGTACTAAGGTCAGCTGTAGTTACATCAGGAGTGGTTAGGTCAGCTGTAGTTATATCAGGTGTAGTGAGGTCAGCTGTAGTTTCATCAGGAGTAGTTAGGTCAGCTGTAGTTACATCAGGTGTACTTAGGTCAGCTGTAGTTACATCAGGTGTAGTTACATCAGGTGTAGTTGAGTCAGCTGTAGTTATATCAGGTGTACTTAGGTCAGCTGTAGTTACATCAGGTGTAGTTAGGTCAGCTGTAGTTACATCAGCAGTGGTTAGGTCAGCTGTAGTTACAACAGGAGTGGTTAGGTCAGCTGTAGTTACATGAGGAGTGGTTAGGTCAGCTGTAGTTACATCAGGTGTAGTTGAGTCAGCTGTAGTTACATCAGGAGTGGTTAGGTCAGCTGTAGTTACATCAGGAGTAGTTAGGTCAGCTGTAGTTACATCAGGAGTGGTTAGGTCAGCTGTAGTTACATCAGGAGTGGTTAGGTCAGCTGTAGTTACATCAGGAGTGGTTAGGTCAGCTGTAGTTACATCAGGTGTACTTAGGTCAGCTGTAGTTACATCAGGAGTGGTTAGGTCAGCTGTAGTTACATCAAGAGTGGTTAGGTCAGCTGTAGTTACATCAGGTGTAGTTGAGTCAGCTGTAGTTATATCAGGTGTACTTAGGTCAGCTGTAGTTACATCAGGTGTAGTTGAGTCAGCTGTAGTTACATCAGGTGTAGTTGAGTCAGCTGTAGTTATATCAGGTGTACTTAGGTCAGCTGTAGTTACATCAGGTGTAGTTAGGTCAGCTGTAGTTACATCAGGAGTGGTTAGGTCAGCTGTAGTTACATCAGGTGTAGTTAGGTCAGCTGTAGTTACATCAGAAGTGGTTAGGTCATCTGTAGTTATATCAGGTGTAGTGAGGTCAGCTGTAGTTACATCAGGTGTAGTTAGGTTAGCTGTAGTTACATCAGAAGTGGTTAGGTCATCTATAGTTATATCAGGTGTAGTGAGGTCAGCTGTAGTTACATCAGGTGTAGTGAGGTCAGCTGTAGTTATATCAGGTGTAGTTGAGTCAGCTGTAGTTATATCAGGAGTGGTTAGGTCAGCTGTAGTTACATCAGGTGTAGTTAGGTCAGCTGTAGTTACATCAGGTGTAGTGAGGTCAGCTGTAGTTACATCAGGTGTAGTGAGGTCAGCTGTAGTTACATCAGGAGTAGTTAGGTCAGCTGTAGTTACATCAGGTGTAGTTAGGTCAGCTGTAGTTACAACAGGAGTGGTTAGGTCAGCTGTAGTTACATCAGGTGTAGTGAGGTCAGCTGTAGTTACATCAGGTGTAGTAAGGTCAGCTGTAGTTACATCAGGAGTGGTTAGGTCAGCTGTAGTTACATCAGGAGTGGTTAGGTCAGCTGTAGTTACATCAGGTGTACTTATGTCAGCTGTAGTTACATCAGGTGTACTTATGTCAGCTGTAGTTACATCAGGAGTGGTTAGGTCAGCTGTAGTTACATCAGGAGTGGTTAGGTCAGCTGTAGTTACATCAGGTGTAGTTGAGTCAGCTGTAGTTATATCAGGTGTACTTAGGTCAGCTGTAGTTACATCAGGTGTAGTTGAGTCAGCTGTAGTTACATCAGGTGTAGTTGAGTCAGCTGTAGTTATATCAGGTGTACTTAGGTCAGCTGTAGTTACATCAGGTGTAGTTAGGTCAGCTGTAGTTACATCAGGAGTGGTTAGGTCAGCTGTAGTTACATCAGGAGTGGTTAGGTCAACTGTAGTTACATCAGGAGTGGTTAGGTCAGCTGTAGTTACATCAGGTGTAGTTAGGTCAGCTGTAGTTACATCAGAAGTGGTTAGGTCATCTGTAGTTATATCAGGTGTAGTGAGGTCAGCTGTAGTTACATCCGGTGTAGTTAGGTCAGCTGTAGTTACATCAGGTGTAGTGAGGTCAGCTGTAGTTACATCAGGTGTACTTAGGTCAGCTGTAGTTACATCAGGTGTAGTTAGGTCAGCTGTAGTTACATCAGGAGTGGTTAGGTCAGCTGTAGTTATATCAGGAGTGGTTAGGTCAGCTGTAGTTACATCAGGTGTAGTTAGGTCAGCTGTAGTTACATCAGGTGTAGTAAGGTCAGCTGTAGTTACATCAGGTGTAGTTAGGTCAGCTGTAGTTACATCAGGTGTACTAAGGTCAGCTGTAGTTACATCAGGAGTGGTTAGGTCAGCTGTAGTTATATCAGGTGTAGTGAGGTCAGCTGTAGTTTCATCAGGAGTAGTTAGGTCAGCTGTAGTTACATCAGGTGTACTTAGGTCAGCTGTAGTTACATCAGGTGTAGTTACATCAGGTGTAGTTGAGTCAGCTGTAGTTATATCAGGTGTACTTAGGTCAGCTGTAGTTACATCAGGTGTAGTTAGGTCAGCTGTAGTTACATCAGCAGTGGTTAGGTCAGCTGTAGTTACAACAGGAGTGGTTAGGTCAGCTGTAGTTACATGAGGAGTGGTTAGGTCAGCTGTAGTTACATCAGGTGTAGTTGAGTCAGCTGTAGTTACATCAGGAGTGGTTAGGTCAGCTGTAGTTACATCAGGAGTAGTTAGGTCAGCTGTAGTTACATCAGGAGTGGTTAGGTCAGCTGTAGTTACATCAGGAGTGGTTAGGTCAGCTGTAGTTACATCAGGAGTGGTTAGGTCAGCTGTAGTTACATCAGGTGTACTTAGGTCAGCTGTAGTTACATCAGGAGTGGTTAGGTCAGCTGTAGTTACATCAAGAGTGGTTAGGTCAGCTGTAGTTACATCAGGTGTAGTTGAGTCAGCTGTAGTTATATCAGGTGTACTTAGGTCAGCTGTAGTTACATCAGGTGTAGTTGAGTCAGCTGTAGTTACATCAGGTGTAGTTGAGTCAGCTGTAGTTATATCAGGTGTACTTAGGTCAGCTGTAGTTACATCAGGTGTAGTTAGGTCAGCTGTAGTTACATCAGGAGTGGTTAGGTCAGCTGTAGTTACATCAGGTGTAGTTAGGTCAGCTGTAGTTACATCAGAAGTGGTTAGGTCATCTGTAGTTATATCAGGTGTAGTGAGGTCAGCTGTAGTTACATCAGGTGTAGTTAGGTTAGCTGTAGTTACATCAGAAGTGGTTAGGTCATCTATAGTTATATCAGGTGTAGTGAGGTCAGCTGTAGTTACATCAGGTGTAGTGAGGTCAGCTGTAGTTATATCAGGTGTAGTTGAGTCAGCTGTAGTTATATCAGGAGTGGTTAGGTCAGCTGTAGTTACATCAGGTGTAGTTAGGTCAGCTGTAGTTACATCAGGTGTAGTGAGGTCAGCTGTAGTTACATCAGGTGTAGTGAGGTCAGCTGTAGTTACATCAGGAGTAGTTAGGTCAGCTGTAGTTACATCAGGTGTAGTTAGGTCAGCTGTAGTTACAACAGGAGTGGTTAGGTCAGCTGTAGTTACATCAGGTGTAGTGAGGTCAGCTGTAGTTACATCAGGTGTAGTAAGGTCAGCTGTAGTTACATCAGGAGTGGTTAGGTCAGCTGTAGTTACATCAGGAGTGGTTAGGTCAGCTGTAGTTACATCAGGTGTACTTATGTCAGCTGTAGTTACATCAGGTGTACTTATGTCAGCTGTAGTTACATCAGGAGTGGTTAGGTCAGCTGTAGTTACATCAGGAGTGGTTAGGTCAGCTGTAGTTACATCAGGTGTAGTTGAGTCAGCTGTAGTTATATCAGGTGTACTTAGGTCAGCTGTAGTTACATCAGGTGTAGTTGAGTCAGCTGTAGTTACATCAGGTGTAGTTGAGTCAGCTGTAGTTATATCAGGTGTACTTAGGTCAGCTGTAGTTACATCAGGTGTAGTTAGGTCAGCTGTAGTTACATCAGGAGTGGTTAGGTCAGCTGTAGTTACATCAGGAGTGGTTAGGTCAACTGTAGTTACATCAGGAGTGGTTAGGTCAGCTGTAGTTACATCAGGTGTAGTTAGGTCAGCTGTAGTTACATCAGAAGTGGTTAGGTCATCTGTAGTTATATCAGGTGTAGTGAGGTCAGCTGTAGTTACATCCGGTGTAGTTAGGTCAGCTGTAGTTACATCAGGTGTAGTGAGGTCAGCTGTAGTTACATCAGGTGTACTTAGGTCAGCTGTAGTTACATCAGGTGTAGTTAGGTCAGCTGTAGTTACATCAGGAGTGGTTAGGTCAGCTGTAGTTACATCAGGTGTAGTTAGGTCAGCTGTAGTTACATCAGGTGTAGTGAGGTCAGCTGTAGTTACATCAGAAGTAGTTAGGTCAGCTGTAGTTACATCAGGTGTAGTTAGGTCAGCTGTAGTTACATCAGGTGTAGTGAGGTCAGCTGTAGTTACATCAGGTGTAGTGAGTTCAGCTGTAGTTACATCAGGAGTAGTTATGTCAGCTGTAGTTACATCAGGTGTACTTAGGTCAGCTGTAGTTACATCAGGACTGGTTAGGTCAGCTGTAGTTACATCAGGTGTAGTTGAGTCAGCTGTAGTTACATCAGGACTGGTTAGGTCAGCTGTAGTTACATCAGGTGTAGTTGAGTCAGCTGTAGTTATATCAGGTGTACTTAGGTCAGCTGTAGTTACATCAGGTGTAGTTGAGTCAGCTGTAGTTATATCAGGAGTGGTTAGGTCAGCTGTAGTTACATCAGGTGTAGTTAGGTCAGCTGTAGTTACATCAGGTGTAGTGAGGTCAGCTGTAGTTACATCAGGTGTAGTGAGGTCAGCTGTAGTTACATCAGGAGTAGTTAGGTCAGCTGTAGTTACATCAGGTGTAGTTAGGTCAGCTGTAGTTACAACAGGAGTGGTTAGGTCAGCTGTAGTTACATCAGGTGTAGTGAGGTCAGCTGTAGTTACATCAGGTGTAGTAAGGTCAGCTGTAGTTACATCAGGAGTGGTTAGGTCAGCTGTAGTTACATCAGGAGTGGTTAGGTCAGCTGTAGTTACATCAGGTGTACTTATGTCAGCTGTAGTTACATCAGGTGTACTTATGTCAGCTGTAGTTACATCAGGAGTGGTTAGGTCAGCTGTAGTTACATCAGGAGTGGTTAGGTCAGCTGTAGTTACATCAGGTGTAGTTGAGTCAGCTGTAGTTATATCAGGTGTACTTAGGTCAGCTGTAGTTACATCAGGTGTAGTTGAGTCAGCTGTAGTTACATCAGGTGTAGTTGAGTCAGCTGTAGTTATATCAGGTGTACTTAGGTCAGCTGTAGTTACATCAGGTGTAGTTAGGTCAGCTGTAGTTACATCAGGAGTGGTTAGGTCAGCTGTAGTTACATCAGGAGTGGTTAGGTCAACTGTAGTTACATCAGGAGTGGTTAGGTCAGCTGTAGTTACATCAGGTGTAGTTAGGTCAGCTGTAGTTACATCAGAAGTGGTTAGGTCATCTGTAGTTATATCAGGTGTAGTGAGGTCAGCTGTAGTTACATCCGGTGTAGTTAGGTCAGCTGTAGTTACATCAGGTGTAGTGAGGTCAGCTGTAGTTACATCAGGTGTACTTAGGTCAGCTGTAGTTACATCAGGTGTAGTTAGGTCAGCTGTAGTTACATCAGGAGTGGTTAGGTCAGCTGTAGTTACATCAGGTGTAGTTAGGTCAGCTGTAGTTACATCAGGTGTAGTGAGGTCAGCTGTAGTTACATCAGAAGTAGTTAGGTCAGCTGTAGTTACATCAGGTGTAGTTAGGTCAGCTGTAGTTACATCAGGTGTAGTGAGGTCAGCTGTAGTTACATCAGGTGTAGTGAGTTCAGCTGTAGTTACATCAGGAGTAGTTATGTCAGCTGTAGTTACATCAGGTGTACTTAGGTCAGCTGTAGTTACATCAGGACTGGTTAGGTCAGCTGTAGTTACATCAGGTGTAGTTGAGTCAGCTGTAGTTACATCAGGACTGGTTAGGTCAGCTGTAGTTACATCAGGTGTAGTTGAGTCAGCTGTAGTTATATCAGGTGTACTTAGGTCAGCTGTAGTTACATCAGGTGTACTTAGGTCAGCTGTAGTTACATCAGGACTGGTTAGGTCAGCTGTAGTTACATCAGGTGTAGTTACATCAGGAGTGGTTAGGTCAGCTGAAGTTACATCAGGTGTAGTGAGGTCAGCTGTAGTTACATCAGGAGTAGTTAGGTCAGCTGTAGTTACATCAGGAGTGGTTAGGTCAGCTGTAGTTACATCAGGTGTAGTTACATCAGGAGTGGTTAGGTCAGCTGTAGTTACATCAGGTGTACTTAGGTCAGCTGTAGTTACATCAGGTGTACTTAGGTCAGCTGTAGTTACATCAGGTGTAGTTACATCAGGAGTGGTTAGGTCAGCTGTAGTTACATCAGGTGTAGTTGAGTCAGCTGTAGTTATATCAGGTGTACTTAGGTCAGCTGTAGTTACATCAGGTGTAGTTGAGTCAGCTGTAGTTACATCAGGTGTAGTTGAGTCAGCTGTAGTTATATCAGGTGTACTTAGGTCAGCTGTAGTTACATCAGGTGTAGTTAGGTCAGCTGTAGTTACATCAGGAGTGGTTAGGTCAGCTGTAGTTACATCAGGAGTGGTTAGGTCAGCTGTAGTTACATCAGGAGTGGTTAGGTCAGCTGTAGTTACATCAGGTGTAGTTAGGTCAGCTGTAGTTACATCAGGAGTGGTTAGGTCAGCTGTAGTTACATCAGGTGTAGTGAGGTCAGCTGTAGTTACATCAGGTGTACTTAGGTCAGCTGTAGTTACATCAGGAGTGGTTAGGTCAGCTGTAGTTACATCAGGAGTGGTTAGGTCAGCTGTAGTTACATCAGGTGTACTTATGTCAGCTGTAGTTACATCAGGTGTACTTAGGTCAGCTGTAGTTACATCAGGAGTGGTTAGGTCAACTGTAGTTACATCAAGAGTGGTTAGGTCAGCTGTAGTTACATCAGGTGTAGTTGAGTCAGCTGTAGTTATATCAGGTGTACTTAGGTCAGCTGTAGTTACATCAGGTGTAGTTGAGTCAGCTGTAGTTACATCCGGTGTAGTTGAGTCAGCTGTAGTTATATCAGGTGTACTTAGGTCAGCTGTAGTTACATCAGGTGTAGTTAGGTCAGCTGTAGTTACATCAGGAGTGGTTAGGTCAGCTGTAGTTACATCAGGAGTGGTTAGGTCAACTGTAGTTACATCAGGAGTGGTTAGGTCAGCTGTAGTTACATCAGGTGTAGTTAGGTCAGCTGTAGTTACATCAGGTGTAGTGAGGTCAGCTGTAGTTACATCAGAAGTAGTTAGGTCAGCTGTAGTTACATCAGGTGTAGTTAGGTCAGCTGTAGTTACATCAGGTGTAGTGAGGTCAGCTGTAGTTACATCAGGTGTAGTGAGTTCAGCTGTAGTTACATCAGGAGTAGTTATGTCAGCTGTAGTTACATCAGGTGTACTTAGGTCAGCTGTAGTTACATCAGGACTGGTTAGGTCAGCTGTAGTTACATCAGGTGTAGTTGAGTCAACTGTATTTACATCAGGACTGGTTAGGTCAGCTGTAGTTACATCAGGTGTAGTTGAGTCAGCTGTTGTTATATCAGGTGTACTTAGGTCAGCTGTAGTTACATCAGGTGTACTTAGGTCAGCTGTAGTTACATCAGGACTGGTTAGGTCAGCTGTCGTTACATCAGGTGTAGTTACATCAGGAGTGGTTAGGTCAGCTGAAGTTACATCAGGTGTAGTGAGGTCAGCTGTAGTTACATCAGGAGTAGTTAGGTCAGCTGTAGTTACATCAGGAGTGGTTAGGTCAGCTGTAGTTACATCAGGTGTAGTTACATCAGGAGTGGTTAGGTCAGCTGTAGTTACATCAGGTGTACTTAGGTCAGCTGTAGTTACATCAGGTGTACTTAGGTCAGCTGTAGTTACATCAGGAGTGGTTAGGTCAGCTGTAGTTACATCAGGTGTAGTTGAGTCAGCTGTAGTTATATCAGGTGTACTTAGGTCAGCTGTAGTTACATCAGGTGTAGTTGAGTCAGCTGTAGTTACATCAGGTGTAGTTGAGTCAGCTGTAGTTATAACAGGTGTACTTAGGTCAGCTGTAGTTACATCAGGTGTAGTTAGGTCAGCTGTAGTTACATCAGGAGTGGTTAGGTCAGCTGTAGTTACATCAGGAGTGGTTAGGTCAGCTGTAGTTACATCAGGAGTGGTTAGGTCAGCTGTAGTTACATCAGGTGTAGTTAGGTCAGCTGTAGTTACATCAGGAGTGGTTAGGTCAGCTGTAGTTACATCAGGTGTAGTGAGGTCAGCTGTAGTTACATCAGGTGTAGTGAGGTCAGCTGTAGTTACATCAGGAGTGGTTACGTCAGCTGTAGTTACATCAGGAGTGGTTAGGTCAGCTGTAGTTACATCAGGTGTACTTATGTCAGCTGTAGTTACATCAGGTGTACTTAGGTCAGCTGTAGTTACATCAGGAGTGGTTAGGTCAACTGTAGTTACATCAAGAGTGGTTAGGTCAGCTGTAGTTACATCAGGTGTAGTTGAGTCAGCTGTAGTTATATCAGGTGTACTTAGGTCAGCTGTAGTTACATCAGGTGTAGTTGAGTCAGCTGTAGTTACATCCGGTGTAGTTGAGTCAGCTGTAGTTATATCAGGTGTACTTAGGTCAGCTGTAGTTACATCAGGTGTAGTTAGGTCAGCTGTAGTTACATCAGGAGTGGTTAGGTCAGCTGTAGTTACATCAGGAGTGGTTAGGTCAACTGTAGTTACATCAGGAGTGGTTAGGTCAGCTGTAGTTACATCAGGTGTAGTTAGGTCAGCTGTAGTTACATCAGAAGTGGTTAGGTCATCTGTAGTTATATCAGGTGTAGTGAGGTCAGCTGTAGTTACATCAGGTGTAGTTAGGTCAGCTGTAGTTACATCAGAAGTGGTTAGGTCATCTGTAGTTATATCAGGAGTGGTTAGGTCAACTGTAGTTACATCAGGAGTGGTTAGGTCAGCTGTAGTTACATCAGGTGTAGTTAGGTCAGCTGTAGTTACATCAGAAGTGGTTTGGTCATCTGTAGTTATATCAGGTGTAGTGAGGTCAGCTGTAGTTACATCCGGTGTAGTTAGGTCAGCTGTAGTTACATCAGGTGTAGTGAGGTCAGCTGTAGTTACATCAGGTGTACTTAGGTCAGCTGTAGTTACATCAGGTGTAGTTAGGTCAGCTGTAGTTACATCAGGAGTGGTTAGGTCAGCTGTAGTTACATCAGGTGTAGTTAGGTCAGCTGTAGTTACATCAGGTGTAGTGAGGTCAGCTGTAGTTACATCAGAAGTAGTTAGGTCAGCTGTAGTTACATCAGGTGTAGTTAGGTCAGCTGTAGTTACATCAGGTGTAGTGAGGTCAGCTGTAGTTACATCAGGTGTAGTGAGTTCAGCTGTAGTTACATCAGGAGTAGTTATGTCAGCTGTAGTTACATCAGGTGTAGTTAGGTCAGCTGTAGTTACATCAGGTGTACTTAGGTCAGCTGTAGTTACATCAGGACTGGTTAGGTCAGCTGTAGTTACATCAGGTGTAGTTGAGTCAGCTGTAGTTACATCAGGACTGGTTAGGTCAGCTGTAGTTACATCAGGTGTAGTTGAGTCAGCTGTAGTTATATCAGGTGTACTTAGGTCAGCTGTAGTTACATCAGGTGTACTTAGGTCAGCTGTAGTTACATCAGGACTGGTTAGGTCAGCTGTAGTTACATCAGGTGTAGTTACATCAGGAGTGGTTAGGTCAGCTGAAGTTACATCAGGTGTAGTGAGGTCAGCTGTAGTTACATCAGGAGTAGTTAGGTCAGCTGTAGTTACATCAGGAGTGGTTAGGTCAGCTGTAGTTACATCAGGTGTAGTTACATCAGGAGTGGTTAGGTCAGCTGTAGTTACATCAGGTGTAGTTACATCAGGAGTGGTTAGGTCAGCTGTAGTTACATCAGGTGTACTTAGGTCAGCTGTAGTTACATCAGGTGTACTTAGGTCAGCTGTAGTTACATCAGGAGTGGTTAGGTCAGCTGTAGTTACATCAGGTGTAGTTGAGTCAGCTGTAGTTATATCAGGTGTACTTAGGTCAGCTGTAGTTACATCAGGTGTAGTTGAGTCAGCTGTAGTTACATCAGGTGTAGTTGAGTCAGCTGTAGTTATAACAGGTGTACTTAGGTCAGCTGTAGTTACATCAGGTGTAGTTAGGTCAGCTGTAGTTACATCAGGAGTGGTTAGGTCAGCTGTAGTTACATCAGGAGTGGTTAGGTCAGCTGTAGTTACATCAGGAGTGGTTAGGTCAGCTGTAGTTACATCAGGTGTAGTTAGGTCAGCTGTAGTTACATCAGGAGTGGTTAGGTCAGCTGTAGTTACATCAGGTGTAGTGAGGTCAGCTGTAGTTACATCAGGTGTAGTGAGGTCAGCTGTAGTTACATCAGGAGTGGTTACGTCAGCTGTAGTTACATCAGGAGTGGTTAGGTCAGCTGTAGTTACATCAGGTGTACTTATGTCAGCTGTAGTTACATCAGGTGTACTTAGGTCAGCTGTAGTTACATCAGGAGTGGTTAGGTCAACTGTAGTTACATCAAGAGTGGTTAGGTCAGCTGTAGTTACATCAGGTGTAGTTGAGTCAGCTGTAGTTATATCAGGTGTACTTAGGTCAGCTGTAGTTACATCAGGTGTAGTTGAGTCAGCTGTAGTTACATCCGGTGTAGTTGAGTCAGCTGTAGTTATATCAGGTGTACTTAGGTCAGCTGTAGTTACATCAGGTGTAGTTAGGTCAGCTGTAGTTACATCAGGAGTGGTTAGGTCAGCTGTAGTTACATCAGGAGTGGTTAGGTCAACTGTAGTTACATCAGGAGTGGTTAGGTCAGCTGTAGTTACATCAGGTGTAGTTAGGTCAGCTGTAGTTACATCAGAAGTGGTTAGGTCATCTGTAGTTATATCAGGTGTAGTGAGGTCAGCTGTAGTTACATCAGGTGTAGTTAGGTCAGCTGTAGTTACATCAGAAGTGGTTAGGTCATCTGTAGTTATATCAGGAGTGGTTAGGTCAACTGTAGTTACATCAGGAGTGGTTAGGTCAGCTGTAGTTACATCAGGTGTAGTTAGGTCAGCTGTAGTTACATCAGAAGTGGTTTGGTCATCTGTAGTTATATCAGGTGTAGTGAGGTCAGCTGTAGTTACATCCGGTGTAGTTAGGTCAGCTGTAGTTACATCAGGTGTAGTGAGGTCAGCTGTAGTTACATCAGGTGTACTTAGGTCAGCTGTAGTTACATCAGGTGTAGTTAGGTCAGCTGTAGTTACATCAGGAGTGGTTAGGTCAGCTGTAGTTACATCAGGTGTAGTTAGGTCAGCTGTAGTTACATCAGGTGTAGTGAGGTCAGCTGTAGTTACATCAGAAGTAGTTAGGTCAGCTGTAGTTACATCAGGTGTAGTTAGGTCAGCTGTAGTTACATCAGGTGTAGTGAGGTCAGCTGTAGTTACATCAGGTGTAGTGAGTTCAGCTGTAGTTACATCAGGAGTAGTTATGTCAGCTGTAGTTACATCAGGTGTAGTTAGGTCAGCTGTAGTTACATCAGGTGTACTTAGGTCAGCTGTAGTTACATCAGGACTGGTTAGGTCAGCTGTAGTTACATCAGGTGTAGTTGAGTCAGCTGTAGTTACATCAGGACTGGTTAGGTCAGCTGTAGTTACATCAGGTGTAGTTGAGTCAGCTGTAGTTATATCAGGTGTACTTAGGTCAGCTGTAGTTACATCAGGTGTACTTAGGTCAGCTGTAGTTACATCATGACTGGTTAGGTCAGCTGTAGTTACATCAGGTGTAGTTACATCAGGAGTGGTTAGGTCAGCTGAAGTTACATCAGGTGTAGTGAGGTCAGCTGTAGTTACATCAGGAGTAGTTAGGTCAGCTGTAGTTACATCAGGAGTGGTTAGGTCAGCTGTAGTTACATCAGGTGTAGTTACATCAGGAGTGGTTAGGTCAGCTGTAGTTACATCAGGTGTACTTAGGTCAGCTGTAGTTACATCAGGTGTACTTAGGTCAGCTGTAGTTACATCAGGAGTGGTTAGGTCAGCTGTAGTTACATCAGGTGTAGTTGAGTCAGCTGTAGTTACATCAGGTGTAGTTGAGTCAGCTGTAGTTATATCAGGTGTACTTAGGTCAGCTGTAGTTACATCAGGTGTAGTTAGGTCAGCTGTAGTTACATCAGGAGTGGTTAGGTCAGCTGTAGTTACATCAGGAGTGGTTAGGTCAGCTGTAGTTACATCAGGAGTGGTTAGGTCAGCTGTAGTTACATCAGGTGTAGTTAGGTCAGCTGTAGTTACATCAGGAGTGGTTAGGTCAGCTGTAGTTACATCAGGTGTAGTGAGGTCAGCTGTAGTTACATCAGGTGTAGTGAGGTCAGCTGTAGTTACATCAGGAGTGGTTACGTCAGCTGTAGTTACATCAGGAGTGGTTAGGTCAGCTGTAGTTACATCAGGTGTACTTATGTCAGCTGTAGTTACATCAGGTGTACTTAGGTCAGCTGTAGTTACATCAGGAGTGGTTAGGTCAACTGTAGTTACATCAAGAGTGGTTAGGTCAGCTGTAGTTACATCAGGTGTAGTTGAGTCAGCTGTAGTTATATCAGGTGTACTTAGGTCAGCTGTAGTTACATCAGGTGTAGTTGAGTCAGCTGTAGTTACATCCGGTGTAGTTGAGTCAGCTGTAGTTATATCAGGTGTACTTAGGTCAGCTGTAGTTACATCAGGTGTAGTTAGGTCAGCTGTAGTTACATCAGGAGTGGTTAGGTCAGCTGTAGTTACATCAGGAGTGGTTAGGTCAACTGTAGTTACATCAGGAGTGGTTAGGTCAGCTGTAGTTACATCAGGTGTAGTTAGGTCAGCTGTAGTTACATCAGAAGTGGTTAGGTCATCTGTAGTTATATCAGGTGTAGTGAGGTCAGCTGTAGTTACATCAGGTGTAGTTAGGTCAGCTGTAGTTACATCAGAAGTGGTTAGGTCATCTGTAGTTATATCAGGAGTGGTTAGGTCAACTGTAGTTACATCAGGAGTGGTTAGGTCAGCTGTAGTTACATCAGGTGTAGTTAGGTCAGCTGTAGTTACATCAGAAGTGGTTTGGTCATCTGTAGTTATATCAGGTGTAGTGAGGTCAGCTGTAGTTACATCCGGTGTAGTTAGGTCAGCTGTAGTTACATCAGGTGTAGTGAGGTCAGCTGTAGTTACATCAGGTGTACTTAGGTCAGCTGTAGTTACATCAGGTGTAGTTAGGTCAGCTGTAGTTACATCAGGAGTGGTTAGGTCAGCTGTAGTTACATCAGGTGTAGTTAGGTCAGCTGTAGTTACATCAGGTGTAGTGAGGTCAGCTGTAGTTACATCAGAAGTAGTTAGGTCAGCTGTAGTTACATCAGGTGTAGTTAGGTCAGCTGTAGTTACATCAGGTGTAGTGAGGTCAGCTGTAGTTACATCAGGTGTAGTGAGTTCAGCTGTAGTTACATCAGGAGTAGTTATGTCAGCTGTAGTTACATCAGGTGTAGTTAGGTCAGCTGTAGTTACATCAGGTGTACTTAGGTCAGCTGTAGTTACATCAGGACTGGTTAGGTCAGCTGTAGTTACATCAGGTGTAGTTGAGTCAGCTGTAGTTACATCAGGACTGGTTAGGTCAGCTGTAGTTACATCAGGTGTAGTTGAGTCAGCTGTAGTTATATCAGGTGTACTTAGGTCAGCTGTAGTTACATCAGGTGTACTTAGGTCAGCTGTAGTTACATCAGGACTGGTTAGGTCAGCTGTAGTTACATCAGGTGTAGTTACATCAGGAGTGGTTAGGTCAGCTGAAGTTACATCAGGTGTAGTGAGGTCAGCTGTAGTTACATCAGGAGTAGTTAGGTCAGCTGTAGTTACATCAGGAGTGGTTAGGTCAGCTGTAGTTACATCAGGTGTAGTTACATCAGGAGTGGTTAGGTCAGCTGTAGTTACATCAGGTGTACTTAGGTCAGCTGTAGTTACATCAGGTGTACTTAGGTCAGCTGTAGTTACATCAGGAGTGGTTAGGTCAGCTGTAGTTACATCAGGTGTAGTTGAGTCAGCTGTAGTTACATCAGGTGTAGTTGAGTCAGCTGTAGTTATATCAGGTGTACTTAGGTCAGCTGTAGTTACATCAGGTGTAGTTAGGTCAGCTGTAGTTACATCAGGAGTGGTTAGGTCAGCTGTAGTTACATCAGGAGTGGTTAGGTCAGCTGTAGTTACATCAGGAGTGGTTAGGTCAGCTGTAGTTACATCAGGTGTAGTTAGGTCAGCTGTAGTTACATCAGGAGTGGTTAGGTCAGCTGTAGTTACATCAGGTGTAGTGAGGTCAGCTGTAGTTACATCAGGTGTAGTAAGGTCAGCTGTAGTTACATCAGGAGTGGTTAGGTCAGCTGTAGTTACATCAGGAGTGGTTAGGTCAGCTGTAGTTACATCAGGTGTACTTATGTCAGCTGTAGTTACATCAGGTGTACTTAGGTCAGCTGTAGTTACATCAGGAGTGGTTAGGTCAACTGTAGTTACATCAAGAGTGGTTAGGTCAGCTGTAGTTACATCAGGTGTAGTTGAGTCAGCTGTAGTTATATCAGGTGTACTTAGGTCAGCTGTAGTTACATCAGGTGTAGTTGAGTCAGCTGTAGTTACATCCGGTGTAGTTGAGTCAGCTGTAGTTATATCAGGTGTACTTAGGTCAGCTGTAGTTACATCAGGTGTAGTTAGGTCAGCTGTAGTTACATCAGGAGTGGTTAGGTCAGCTGTAGTTACATCAGGAGTGGTTAGGTCAACTGTAGTTACATCAGGAGTGGTTAGGTCAGCTGTAGTTACATCAGGTGTAGTTAGGTCAGCTGTAGTTACATCAGAAGTGGTTAGGTCATCTGTAGTTATATCAGGTGTAGTGAGGTCAGCTGTAGTTACATCAGGTGTAGTTAGGTCAGCTGTAGTTACATCAGAAGTGGTTAGGTCATCTGTAGTTATATCAGGAGTGGTTAGGTCAACTGTAGTTACATCAGGAGTGGTTAGGTCAGCTGTAGTTACATCAGGTGTAGTTAGGTCAGCTGTAGTTACATCAGAAGTGGTTAGGTCATCTGTAGTTATATCAGGTGTAGTGAGGTCAGCTGTAGTTACATCCGCTGTAGTTAGGTCAGCTGTAGTTACATCAGGTGTAGTGAGGTCAGCTGTAGTTACATCAGGTGTACTTAGGTCAGCTGTAGTTACATCAGGTGTAGTTGGGACAGCTGTAGTTATATCATGACTCGTTAATTCAGCTGTAGATGCATGATTACTAGTTGGTTCATATGTATTTAAATTGTTTGTAGTTTTGTGGTTCGTAATTGCTATATGAGGACTGGTTAGTTCATCTGTTTTGGCTTCAGTACTAGGTTGTCCAGCAGTACTTGTGACATCAAGGCTCTTTTCCTCGTAGGTTGGTTTCACTGTTCCATTCATACTTTGCTGAATAACTCTTCCGGCTGTACTGGCTGGTTCAGCTGCGGTCTGTCTTGTGGCTATATTAGGTTGAAATTTTTTTAAAGTTAGTGTCAGGCTTTTCTGGATTACTTCCCCTTCAAGCAATCAGTAACTTCTGTGTTTAGTGGCCATTGTTAAGTGTTATCTATTTGTACAATATTCAGCCTCAAAGTAAAAAAAGTATTAATATTACTCTAATTTATTAAAATAATATTGGTATTATTCAGTGGCAGGTGAAACTTTGTGATGTTTTTTTATGTGTTAAAGTCTTAATTAAACGTCATTCACAAGTTTGATTCGTTATATCAAAAGTACTGTCCTCCCAACCCGTACACTTGTGTGCCCTTCAAAGTTAATGCTTAGCTCACCATTACAACTGTAATTAGGTGTATATTCGTGCTTTTAGGAATCTTAATATGTGCTTAATTAACTTTTATCAGTGGAAAGTTAGTCTTTTAAATCATCAGCAGGAGGAAAGCCCAAGTCACACTTTCCACTTTGTTGGTCAATGAAGTTAATCTGGAATCTTGAATTACAAAACCTAATTTCACTTGATGCATGATTGCTTCACAGTTGTGTGTAATACGGTGAATATGCACAGCGATTTGGCAACTTAAAATGTACCTGTCAAATCGTAATTTACAGTGTATTTAGTAATCTTATGTGCTAATATAAACAAATTAATAATTCTTTACTATATTAATATTAAATGGGAAGAATTGTACAGGGGGACATATCTCCTGTGTTTGTGTTCTTGTCACCTGCTGAATCATTTCTACATTCTCGCACTTTGCGCTTCTCCATGTTTCTTCCTTGTTCCCCATCATTGTTTGCGGCCGGACAATAAACCAAGTTTTAACTTGACACACGCTAATCACTTCTCTTTCAGTATCTGTCACACCTTGCCTGCGTAAAGTACTTCTAAATTCTGAGTTAAGAAATAATCTGAAGCATAAACAAGGCGCCATAGGTTTGTTTTTACCAACCAATGTTTTTAGATTAAAATTTACTTCTGTTGTATTTCTTTCATTGGTTCTTTTCAAGTGTCTTTGCATGTATAAATCCCTTGTGAACAGGACTGACTATGATTGGATGCATCCTTTGATTCATTCACTCTTACCAGCAGCGATGAACAGACAGGCGATCACCATCAGTAATCCAGATGGAAGGCTCCGGCAGGAAGCCATGAGGGTTGTTCTGCACCTCGGGTAATCCAGATCCACAGATGCCCTCTCTTCTATCAGTCACACTCGCGATCATAAACCGGACACACACTCACACACACTCAAATGCATAGGGTTCACCTTCCCGGACTGAAATGGCCGTGTTGAACCAGTGTGTGTATAACCCTGCGTGCAGGTCCTCCCTACAAGACTCACCTGATGACTCAGGTGAGTCACACACCCGCAGGTGAGAGGTCTTAACAGCCGGCGGACTTTCACTCTTTTATCTGTGAGCTTCTGCTGTTTTCATTTACCACTAAGAATGGATTATAACATGGATTATAACATGGATTATAACATGGATTATAAGAATTATATGGGTGTATGATGAAAGCAGAGACTGCAGCAAAAGTATGCTGGTAATCAGGAAGTTTACACAAGTGCTGGTAATCAGGAAGTTTACACAAGTTTGTACTATTACTGTAGTAAAGATGAAGTATGCGTGAATGAAAATGTACTTTACTGCCAATCTGAGCTAACTACATTATGTGGTTGCCCAATAAAAGCCTTTTCACCACATGTAATACTGTTAATGTTTTTATTTCCTGATAAAAACTTTTTTTCAATTATTAATACATAATACTAAACCATAAAAAGCCATCTAATTGCCTGAAGGACCGTTTTATACACACACGCACTCACACACAGTCACACACACACACACACAGTCACACACACACACAGTCACACACACACACAGTCTCCTTTTTAACATTCACTTCTTACAAACAGCCTCCACACCTACTAATGAGCTATTTGAATACAACAGTTAATGTTTCCTGAATATATACTGTATATAGTATATTCATATATATATTAGACAGAGCACCAGTTAGTCGGATAACAGATTCTGTGAAACAGTCAAATAAAATGTATTTGTATAGCCCTTTTTATAAGCAGTGTCACAGAGGGCTTCACATACGCCCATAGAACTGCCCCTCTGCCAACCTAAACCCTCAAGGAAGACAAGGGAAGAAAAAAAAACGAAAAACTCACTAGAGTAGAAAAAATAGAAGAAACCTTGGGAGGAGCAATTCAGTGAGGGATCCCCTCCTCCAGTCAAACCATCCAGTCCAGATGATGTACCTGAACCATCCATCCCTCCATCCATCCGGCATACAAATCTTAAGCTCGCCAGCGCCATCTGCTGCCAGCTGTCATATACATAGAGCATCTTTAAAACGAAAAAGGATTTATCAGAAGAATATTTCAAATAGACTAAAACGTGGTGAGGAAGACAAATTGTTGCTTATTATTCATATATGTTTGTTGAAGCATATTTACAGTAGAACATGATCCCATAGTGCACACAGTTTGAGCAGCAGCAAGTATGCAGTTGCATTAAAGCATTTTTAAAGTGCATTTAGTCAGTATAATCGTATAAGTCTCATTCAATGACCAAAGGGGTTAACATGTGTGTTTTGGATAAAATGACCAAAGGGATTAGTATGTGTGTTTTGGATAAAATTACCAAAGGGGTTAGTATGTGTGTTTTGGATGAAATGACCAAAGGGGTTAACGTGTGTGTTTTGAATAACATGACCAAAGGGGTTAGTATGTGTGTTTTGGATGAAATTACCAAAGGGGTTAACGTGTGTTTTGAATAACATGACCAAAGGGGTTAGTATGTGTGTTTAGGATGAAATGACCAAAGGGATTAGTATGTGTGTTTTGAATAACATGACCAAAGGGGTTAGTATGTGTGTTTTGGATGAAATTACCAAAGGGGTTAACGTGTGTTTTGAATAACATGACCAAAGGGGTTAGTATGTATGTTTTGGATCAAATGACCAAAGGGGTTAACATGTGTGTTTTGGATAAAATGACCAAAAGTATTAACATTCAGTGAGGGATCCCCTCCTCCAGTCAAACCATCTAGTCCAGATGATGTACCTAAACCTGAACCAGTGAGCCAACCTCTTTACCATCCATCCCTCCATCCCTCCGGCATACAAATCTTTAGCTCGCCAGCGCCATCTGCTGCCAGCTATACATAAGAGCATCTTTAAAACGAAAAAAGATTTATCAGAAGAATATTTCAAATTCATAGACTATGTTGTGTTGTCAAATAAATAAACTGATATCCTCTTTTATTTATTTCATTGTTGAAATTGCTTCGTCGTACGTGTGTCCTACTCATGTTCTGTCCCGCTCTCGTCTACCCCCCACACCTGGAGTCAGGTGGCTGAGCGGTTAGAGAATTGGGCTAGTAATCAGAAGGTCACGGGCAAGGCACTTCACCCTACTTGCTTCGGGGGGAATGTCCCTGTACTTACTGTCAGTCGCTCTGGATAAGAGCGTCTGCTAAATGACTAAATGTAAATTTAATGTTCCCTGGTAGGCGTGTCCTCAACTATACTACAGACTAAAATGTGCTGTGGAAAACAAAGGGTTGCTTATTATTCTGTAACAGATCACGGGAACAAATCCACTGTCCAGGCAGAATATCAGAGTTGGGTTATGTTTATTTCCCAAATATGACAGAACAGACTTTCTCCCAGGACCCGTAGAAAAAAGAGGACAAAAAGCACACAGTTCATTAACCCTCGTGCTGCCTTCGGGTCACATGACCCAAAGGTTCATAACGAACCATCGTTGTGTTTACCCAATTTTACCCAATACAAAAACAAATAAAAATAATTTTCTTTTAACCTTCGCAATGTGGGGGGTCTGAGACAGCCCAACGGTTAAAAGAAAATGCTTCACTTTGTTTTTGTATGCGGTAAAGTTGTCGCAATACGACGGTGGGTCACAATGACTGATGGGTCAGAACGACCCGAAGATAACACAAGGGTTAAAGAAAACCTCCTCGTAAGGGAACCAAAATTGGAGCGGATGAACAAAAGAAAATAGCCCACAACTTCCTCCACTCTAACTAATATCCTTCCTATCACACCTCTTCCAGTCATCTCTCTCTCTCCCCCCCAACCAGAATCCTCTGCCATTATATGGGTCTCAGCTAATTACCCAAACTTGCTTCAGGTGTGTATATAAGTCTTATCCAGATTCTGATGGAAGACTGAAGCTCAGTAGGTCTGGGCTTTTCTTCCACCTGCTGGGCACATAGCCTCCCTCCAAGGTGACCTGGGCCTTCACCTGCTGGGCACATAGCCTCCCTCCAAGGTGACCTGGGACCATATGTCACAATTCATATATGTTTATTGAGTCAGGTGGCTGAGCGGTTAGGGAATTGGGCTAGTAATCCGAAGGTTGCTGGTTCGATTCATGGCTGTGCTAAATGACGTTGTGTCCTTGGGCAAGGCACTTCACCCTACTTGCCTCAGGGAGAATGTCCCTGTACTTACTGTAAGTCGCTCTGGATAAGAGCGTCTGCTAAATGAATACATGTAATGTAAATGTTTATTGAAGCATATTTACAGTAGTACATGATCCCATAGTGAGAAGCAGAGGCAAGTCGTATAACAACAAGGAGAATAAATAACATAAGTATGCAGTTGCATTAAAGCATTTTTAAAGTGCATTTAGTCAGTATAATCGTATAAGTCTAATTTCTTGTTTGACACATCCCTTTGTTAACAGTTATTGATCTTTAATATTGATTTGACTTATTTTCTGTTAAACAGCAAGCAACAATAATCTTCATCTTTCCTTTACCACTGACACAATATATTACTATATCCTGTGAGACCACAATCCATTGCTTATAGGTTGATGAAATATATTGTACTTCCACGTATATACAAGATAGATAGTCTGGGTAATTTTTTTGTATACTGTACACTTTTCATCAAGGTTGGCTTCAGGGTTTTGATGGGCAGTACCCCCCCTCCCCCCTCCCTTAAATGCTTTGTGCCCGCCATTATGTTAGCTATTAGAGATTCTGTAAGAGAGCTATATACAAAATCCCCCCCATGTGGAAATCAAATTCCCGCCCATCCGATTGGTCCTGAAACCAAGCCTGCTTCTCCTCCCAGTGGTGAGATGGGTCAGGTACAGAACGGTAAATGTTTTGTTCATCAGGGTGGAGGTGTGTAGTCTGAAGATGGTGTAGGGGGGGTGATGGGGAGACTAGGTGGTGTAGGGGGGGTGATGGGGAGACTAGGTGGTGTAGAGAGGGTGATGGAAGACTCTAGGTGGTGTAGAGGGGGTGATGGAAGACTCTAGGTGGTGTAGAGGGGGCGATGGAAGACTCTAGGTGGTGTAGAGGGGGCGATGGAGAGACTAGATGGTGTAGAGAGGGTGGTGGGAAGACTCTAGATGGTGTAGAGGGGGTGGTGGGGAGACTAGGTGGTGTAGAGGGGGCGATGGAGAGACTAGATGGTGTAGAGAGGGTGGTGGGGAGACTAGGTGGTGTAGGGGGGGGGATGGGGAGACTAGGTGGTGTAGAGAGGGTGATGGAAGACTCTAGATGGTGTAGAGGGGGTGGTGGGGAGACTAGGTGGTGTAGGGGGGGTGATGGGGAGACTAGGTGGTGTAGAGAGGGTGGTGGGGAGACTCTAGATGGTGTAGAGGGGGTGGTGGGGAGACTAGGTGGTGTAGGGGGGGTGATGGGGAGACTAGGTGGTGTAGAGAGGGTGATGGAAGACTCTAGGTGGTGTAGAGGGGGCGATGGAGAGACTAGATGGTGTAGAGAGGGTGGTGGGGAGACTAGGTGGTGTAGAAAGGGTGGTGGGAAGACTCTAGGTGGTGTAGAGGGGGTGATGGAAGACTCTAGATGGTGTAGAGGGGGTGGTGGGGAGACTAGGTGGTGTAGAGAGGGTGGTGGGGAGACTAGGTGGTGTAGAGAGGGGGTGAGGGAGAGACTAGGTGGTGTAGAGAGGGTGGTGGGGAGACTAGGTGGTGTAGAGAGTGTGAGGGAGAGACTAGGTGGTGTAGAGAG
This sequence comes from Osmerus eperlanus, assembly GCF_963692335.1. Lineage (NCBI taxonomy): Eukaryota > Metazoa > Chordata > Actinopteri > Osmeriformes > Osmeridae > Osmerus > Osmerus eperlanus. Next base: position 692,596 of record NC_085040.1, read on the forward strand.
GGTGGTGGGGAGACTAGGTGGTGTAGAGAGGGTGGTGGGGAGACTAGGTGGTGTAGAGGGGGTGATGGAGAGACTAGGTGGTGTAGAGAGGGTGGTGGGGAGACTAGGTGGTGTAGAGAGGGTGGTGGGGAGACTAGGTGGTGTAGAGAGGGTGGTGGGGAGACTAGGTGGTGTAGAGAGGGTGATGGAGAGACTAGGTGGTGTAGAGAGGGTGGTGGGGAGACTAGGTGGTGTAGAGAGGGTGGTGGGGAGACTAGGTGGTGTAGAGAGGGTGGTGGGGAGACTAGGTGGTGTAGAGAGGGTGGTGGGGAGACTAGGTGGTGTAGAGAGGGTGATGGAGAGACTAGGTGGTGTAGAGAGGGTGGTGGGGAGACTAGGTGGTGTAGAGAGGGTGGTGGGGAGACTAGGTGGTGTAGAGGGGGTGATGGAGAGACTAGGTGGTGTAGAGAGGGTGGTGGGAAGACTCTAGATGGTGAAGAGTAGTTGGTAACCAGAGTTACATATCAGATGAGGTTCTGATCCGAGGGCGGTTGATATGAATCTGCCGGGAGAGAAATATGATGTTGAATTATACGTGGTTGCCTGTGTGGGTGTGTGTGTGTGCGTGTGTGTGTGTGTGTGTGTGCACGATGGAGAGCTGGGGGGGAAAAAGCTTGGGGAGTGTGTTAGTGAGAAGGCGAGAGATAACAAAGAGAGACAGTTAGAGGGCGTGTTAGCAGGTGAACATGTGTGAGAATGTGTGTATATTACATCCACAGTTTTCTCACCTGCTGGTTGCTTGAGAAGTCGTGGAGTGCAAGTTGGGGTAGGTGGTAACTTGGGGACTGTTGCTCATAGGTGGTTTGGAGGTAGCGAGAGGAGTCTGGGTAGTGGACTGGGTGAGAGGTATAGGATGGAGGTGGAGCACTGCCTGGTCTGTTGAACTCCCCGGCTGGGTATACAGGGTTTACCATGCCTGGGGAAGGGAGAACAGACAGAACGAACATAAATGTTACACACATCTTAGTGGCACTAATAATAATATATTAATTTACTTCAAAACGATATACAGAACCTGCAAACTATTAATCTAGTCAGACTCTCTACCACCAAGATATACCCATCCCTTATTTGTAGAGATGTTTAAGCTTTAGACGTTATTGTCCCCGAGGGAAACTTAAGACATATAAGACTTAATAGGACAGTAAGATTATAAGACTTTAGATTAGAGTTGTAAACATTTAAGATGCCCTAGTTGACAAACCACAGGGGTCTGTCTCAAGGCAGTGTGTGCATTACATTTGCATTGCATTATATTAATTTTTCAACATCAACGTACAAGTAATGCATATGAAACGTACAGCAGTAGAACAAAGGTCAGAAGGGCAAAGTTCTAACAGTATTACTGTGGTCAGAGTTGAACGACACCCTGGATTTACAAGCCACATCGCCAGGTCACCACGCCTCAGCTATCAGGCACGTGGTGTAGGTGAATGTGATTGGCTTGTGGTGTAGGTGAATGTGATTGGCTCGTGGTGTAGGTGAATGTGATTGGCTCGTGGTGTAGGTGAATGTGATTGGCTCGTGGTGTAAGAGAGGACGTTCTTCATACCTTGATTGGCTGCTGTTCTGTTGGGGGAGGACCACTCAAAGTCATCCTCCAGCCATTGGTTGACTATTTTCTGCTTGCTGTCTTTGTTCCTGATGAGGGGGAACGGGGAGGGGAGCCGAAGGAGGGGAGGAAGATGAGAAGGAGGGGAAAAGTGTGGATGAGGAAAAGGGGATGAATAGAGGAAGAAGAAGATGAGAAAGCGGGGGAATGTAGGAAGAAGAGACGGGGGGCAAGGAAAGTTGGGGGATGAATTGATGAATCGAAAGATGGACAAGGAGAGGATGAGAAGATGAAGCAGCGAGTTGAGAAGCAGAGAAAGAAGGAGAGGAAGGAGAGAAGGAGGGAGGAGAGAGGAAGAGGAGAGAAGAGGGGGGGAGAGGAGACGAGGAGAGAGGAAGAGGAGAGAGGAGGAGGAAAATAGTTTGGAAGAGGAGAGGATAGAGTGAAGGACAGAAAGTAGAAGAAAGGACACCATTAAAAAAAAAAAAAAAAACGAGTTTCATTCGTGATTGTAAGATTAGATCATCACGGTGATAAGCAGTACTACTGTAACTCAGCCGACTGGCTCACCTCCTCTGTCTCTGCTTGGTGAGCAGCAGGTAGGCAGTCAGGACCCCCACCAGCACCACCAGCACCAAGCCCATCACACTCATCCCCACGTAGAAGCCAATCTTGTTGATGGGGTGGTTACAATTGGCGCCCATGTACCAAGTGGATCCTGTGTGGAGACAACTGAAACACAACGCCAATGCTACACTGTTAGTGTGTGTCAGTGTTAAGGTGTGTGTGTGTGTGTGTGTGTGTCGGTGTTAAGGTGTGTGTGTGTCGTTGTGTATGTGGAAGTACACAATAGATCTATGTATATGTGTATAGTTGTAAAGTGAAGCACATACTTGTGTGTGTGTGTGTTGGTGTTAAGGAGTGTGTGTGTGTGTGTGTGTCGGTGTTAAGGTGTGTGTGTGTCTGTGTGTAGTTGTAAAGTGAAGCACATACTTGTGTGTGTGTTGGTGTTAAGGTGTGTGTGTGTTGGTGTGTGTGTCTGTGTGTAGTTGTAAAGTGAAGCACATACTAGCACTGGGGTCCTTCATCCACTGAGACAGCACAGGTGCCGTCGTGTTGACATGTGAAGGGTTCAGGGTGTCCAGGAATGCATCTATTCACACACTCAAGTTTACCACCGATGTTGACAGGAGAGTAGTATTTAGCCAGCTTCGGGTCTACAGATTTCCTACACACAGCTGACGGAGGGAGCGAGGGAGGGAGGGAGGGGAGGGGGGGAGAGAGTGAGCCACACTCACTCTGTGTTCTCAATCAATCTTGAACATGTCGTTGCCTTGTAGTTATTCTTAAGTTACCTGTTGGATCCAAATCTTCTTTTACTGGTGCTTGTGTACTGGTCACCTGGAACTCTGGACAACCTAGTTGATAGAAATGATTATTAAGAGTATGAGATTAGGTTGGTAAAAAACACATAAATTCTATCTGAAACTCCTGTGACTCTGATTCCAGTAATTACCAGTAATTTAAAAAGTCCTGTGGAATTCTTGGTAAAAAGAGACGTGTTTACCTGGTGTGGCTGCAGAGCAGCTTTTGATGTCTTCTACTGCTGTCTGAACTTCTTTAAAAATAGTGTTGAACATCGTCTCCGACCCTGCGTTGTTGTTGATCTTCAAAACCACACTGTGTATGACCCTGACCCTGGATGTGAGGAAAATAAATGATCCTTTATTAGTATGCATATTAATCAGATTGTATCCTATAGCCACTGACAGTGTAAATGCAGACAAGAAATAAAATCGTACCCTTTTGTTTTCTTTCTCGCACTGAAGATGTCCGTTATCTCCTTCTGGGATGTCAAACAAGATTCAGAGAAACAGACAAAACCAACATCAGTGAAACATCTTTTCGCATATCGCTGCGACGCTTCCTAATTGTTTGCGAGACTAGAGGGACTCTGAGTGTGCTTCCTTACGTTGGAGAAAGCAAATTTGTCCCCCGTCTCTCCCCGTAGTTTCTCCTGTCTCACAGCTCTCCGCAGTCCTGCTGATGCCGGGCTGTTTAAACGGAGAGGAAGGCGGAATTTTAACAACGTCTACGAACAGACAACCGCCCAGGGGTGCGTTTCCTGAAAGCATCGTGAGCCCAAGTTGTTCGTAGAATCCATCATACGATGGATCTTAGTTTTACGGGCCGTTTCCCGAAGCCATCGTAGCTAAAGAGACTCTTGGAAATGCTCGTAGGCCTAGATTACTCCTTACGAGCATGTTCGGGAAACGTACGTAAGAAATAACGATGGTTCGTTATTTTGCTTGTAGAAAACCCTCGTAACAGCTAAAATCCATCGTTATCGGGAATCATTTTCAAAGCTTAACATCGTTAATTAAAACATGTCTTGTTGCATTCTAAGTTCAATGTGACGGCCTACCTCACGTTAGTGACGACTACTTCTTTGAAGTTTTGGATGTTTTTCTTTAAGTAATAAGTAGTCATCTGAAACATCAACACATGCATGGTTAAACACCATGTCATGATTACATACTAGAAATTGAATTTACTTTTTAACTGAAAACTTTCTAAGTGGTTACTTACATCTGTAGTGAAATTGTTAACAAATGTCTTGTATTCAGGAGATTCCTTATTGTTGTACTCTTCTATGAAAGTCTCCTTCACTTCCATTGTGACTACAGCTGACCTGTCAATTGTATCTTAAAGCAAAAACAAACAAAAAATGATTTACCCTCAATTAAAATAAATGAATAATGTAATTATTCATCCATTGTAATGGGTCCAGATGTATGGAAACAATTCATAAATAGATATATATATATAGGTTTTTAAAGTGTAAATGCACAATGGCTGACGTACCTGGTGTATAGGAGTCTTGGAGCTCTCTACATGTCGTGCCTTTGAACTGTTCAGTGCAGAAGCAACTTTGTCCATCTGGTTTTGGAGTTCCTCCATTGAAACAGTGTACAGGAGGGTTTGTTGTTGTTGGGGTGGGTCCCACAGTGCTTGGAGGTGTCCCCACATCAGGACTGGTTGGTTCAGCTGTGATATCTCCAGGAGAGGTTGTAGTGTAGCCAGGAGAGGCTGTAGTTTCAGCAGGAGAGGCTGTAGTGTCTGCAGAAGAGGCTGTAGTTTCAGCAGGAGAGGCTGTAGTGTCTCCAGGAGAGGCTGTAGTTTCACCAGGAGAGGCTGTAGTTTCAGCAGGTGAGACTGTAGTTTCAGCAGGAGAGGCTGTAGTGTCTCCAGGAGAGGCTGTAGTTTCAGCAGGAGAGGCTGTAGTGTCTCCAGGAGAGGCTGTAGTTTCAGCAGGAGAGGCTGTAGTGTCTCCAGGAGAGGCTGTAGTTTCAGCAGGAGAGGCTGTAGTGTCTCCAGGAGAGGCTGTAGTGTCTCCAGGAGAGGCTGTAGTTTCAGCAGGTGAGACTGTGGTTTCAGCAGGAGAGGCTGTAGTGTCTCCAGGAGAGGCTGTAGTTTCACCAGGAGAGGCTGTAGTTTCAGCAGGTGAGACTGTAGTTTCAGCAGGAGAGGCTGTAGTGTCTCCAGGAGAGGCTGTAGTTTCAGCAGGAGAGGCTGTAGTGTCTCCAGGAGAGGCTGTAGTTTCAGCAGGAGATGCTGTAGTGTCTCCAGGAGAGGCTGTAGTTTCAGCAGGTGAGACTGTAGTTTCAGCAGGAGAGGCTGTAGTTTCAGCAGGAGAGGCTGTAGTGTCTAGAGGAGAGGCTGTAGTTTCAGCAGGTGAGACTGTGGTTTCTGCAGGAGAGGCTGTAGTTTCAGCAGGAGAGGCTGTAGTGTCTCCAGGAGAGGCTGTAGTTTCAGCAGGTGAGACTGTAGTTTCAGCAGGAGAGGCTGTAGTTTCAACAGGAGAGACTGTAGTTTCAGCAGGAGAGGCTGTAGTTTCACCAGGAGAGGCTGTAGTTTCAGCAGGAGAGGCTGTAGTGTCTCCAGGAGAGGCTGTAGTTTCAGCAGGAGAGGCTGTAGTGTCTCCAGGAGAGGCTGTAGTTTCAGCAGGAGAGGCTGTAGTGTCTCCAGGAGAGGCTGTAGTTTCAGCAGGTGAGACTGTAGTTTCAGCAGGAGAGGCTGTAGTGTCTCCAGGAGAGGCTGTAGTTTCACCAGGAGAGGCTGTAGTTTCAGCAGGTGAGACTGTGGTTTCTGCAGGAGAGGCTGTAGTTTCAGCAGGAGAGGCTGTAGTGTCTCCAGGAGAGGCTGTAGTTTCAGCAGGTGAGACTGTAGTTTCAGCAGGAGAGGCTGTAGTGTCTAGGGGAGAGGCTGTAGTTTCAGCAGGTGAGACTGTGGTTTCTGCAGGAGAGGCTGTAGTATCTCCAGGAGAGGCTGTAGTTTCAGCAGGAGAGGCTGTAGTTTCAGCAGGCGAGACTGTAGTTTCTGCAGGAGAGGCTGTAGTGTCTCCAGGAGAGGCTGTAGTTTCAGCAGGAGAGGCTGTAGTTTCACCAGGAGAGACTGTAGTTTCAGCAGGAGAGGCTGTAGTTTCACCAGGAGAGGCTGTAGTTTCACCAGGAGAGGCTGTAGTGTCTCCAGGAGAGGCTGTAGTTTCAGCAGGAGAGGCTGTAGTGTCTCCAGGAGAGGCTGTAGTTTCAGCAGGTGAGACTGTAGTTTCAGCAGGTGAGACTGTGGTTTCAGCAGGAGAGGCTGTAGTGTCTCCAGGAGAGGCTGTAGTTTCACCAGGAGAGGCTGTAGTGTCTCCAGGAGAGGCTGTAGTTTCAGCAGGTGAGACTGTAGTTTCAGCAGGAGAGGCTGTAGTTTCAGCAGGAGAGGCTGTAGTGTCTCCAGGAGAGGCTGTAGTTTCAGCAGGTGAGACTGTGGTTTCTGCAGGAGAGGCTGTAGTTTCAGCAGGAGAGGCTGTAGTGTAGCCAGGAGAGGCTGTAGTTTCAGCAGGAGAGGCTGTAGTATCTCCAGGAGAGGCTGTAGTTTCAGCAGGAGAGGCTGTAGTGTCACCAGGAGAGCTTGTAGGTTCAGCAGGAGAAGCTGTAGTGTCTCCAGGAGAGGCTGTAGTTTCAGCAGGTGAGACTGTAGTTTCAGCAGGTGAGACTGTGGTTTCAGCAGGAGAGGCTGTAGTGTCTCCAGGAGAGGCTGTAGTTTCACCAGGAGAGGCTGTAGTGTCTCCAGGAGAGGCTGTAGTTTCAGCAGGTGAGACTGTAGTTTCAGCAGGAGAGGCTGTAGTTTCAGCAGGAGAGGCTGTAGTGTCTCCAGGAGAGGCTGTAGTTTCAGCAGGAGAGGCTGTAGTGTCTCCAGGAGAGGCTGTAGTGTCTCCAGGAGAGGCTGTAGTTTCAGCAGGTGAGACTGTGGTTTCAGCAGGAGAGGCTGTAGTGTCTCCAGGAGAGGCTGTAGTTTCACCAGGAGAGGCTGTAGTTTCAGCAGGTGAGACTGTAGTTTCAGCAGGAGAGGCTGTAGTGTCTCCAGGAGAGGCTGTAGTTTCAGCAGGAGAGGCTGTAGTGTCTCCAGGAGAGGCTGTAGTTTCAGCAGGAGAGGCTGTAGTGTCTCCAGGAGAGGCTGTAGTTTCAGCAGGTGAGACTGTAGTTTCAGCAGGAGAGGCTGTAGTGTCTCCAGGAGAGGCTGTAGTTTCACCAGGAGAGGCTGTAGTTTCAGCAGGTGAGACTGTGGTTTCTGCAGGAGAGGCTGTAGTTTCAGCAGGAGAGGCTGTAGTGTCTCCAGGAGAGGCTGTAGTTTCAGCAGGTGAGACTGTAGTTTCAGCAGGAGAGGCTGTAGTGTCTAGGGGAGAGGCTGTAGTTTCAGCAGGTGAGACTGTGGTTTCTGCAGGAGAGGCTGTAGTATCTCCAGGAGAGGCTGTAGTTTCAGCAGGAGAGGCTGTAGTTTCAGCAGGCGAGACTGTAGTTTCTGCAGGAGAGGCTGTAGTGTCTCCAGGAGAGGCTGTAGTTTCAGCAGGAGAGGCTGTAGTTTCACCAGGAGAGACTGTAGTTTCAGCAGGAGAGGCTGTAGTTTCACCAGGAGAGGCTGTAGTTTCACCAGGAGAGGCTGTAGTGTCTCCAGGAGAGGCTGTAGTTTCAGCAGGAGAGGCTGTAGTGTCTCCAGGAGAGGCTGTAGTTTCAGCAGGTGAGACTGTAGTTTCAGCAGGTGAGACTGTGGTTTCAGCAGGAGAGGCTGTAGTGTCTCCAGGAGAGGCTGTAGTTTCACCAGGAGAGGCTGTAGTGTCTCCAGGAGAGGCTGTAGTTTCAGCAGGTGAGACTGTAGTTTCAGCAGGAGAGGCTGTAGTTTCAGCTGGAGAGGCTGTAGTGTCTCCAGGAGAGGCTGTAGTTTCAGCAGGTGAGACTGTGGTTTCTGCAGGAGAGGCTGTAGTTTCAGCAGGAGAGGCTGTAGTGTAGCCAGGAGAGGCTGTAGTTTCAGCAGGAGAGGCTGTAGTATCTCCAGGAGAGGCTGTAGTTTCAGCAGGAGAGGCTGTAGTGTCACCAGGAGAGCTTGTAGGTTCAGCAGGAGAAGCTGTAGTTTCAACAGGAGAGGTCGCAGGTGATTCTGCTGATATTCCAATAGGAGTGGTCTGTTCTGTCACATTTTCAATAAAACTGTTTGATGAGCTGTCTTGTGCTGGTGTGGTTGCGACAGTGGTGGTTGTAGCTGAAAATAGTTTTAAAAATGTTACGTACAGCTTGCAGATTGCAGTCTTACCTTACATTGTTTCATGAAATATAGAAAATTATATATCTTAAAGAATATATTCACAGATTCTGGTTACAGTTCATCTACATTTTTACAGATGGAAAATTATTTTTATACATGTACTAAAGTACAAAAAATCTAACTGTCACCTTGAGCACATTTTTTGGATCATGCTAACTTATTATATACATGTTGGTTAAATGCCCTACAGACTGTGATTGAGTTAGAAACAGTGAAAAACAGGTGCTGTGTGTCCAGAATTATAGAATCCTGCGTGTCGTTACAACCCTGGTCGTTGCGCATCGAATGTTTTCCTTCTTACAAACTTTGGAAAGGCGCTGCATCCCACAGATTCTCGATTTCTCAAAAGATGTACTTACTTGCAGCGATGCACAGACAGACGAGGAGGGCTGCCACACCGAACCGAACGCCCCAGAGAGAGGCCATGATGGGGGGGCTTCAAACTATGAAGTCTCAGGTAATCCTGACGCAGTGATGCACACCTGTGTGTACCTGTACCTGGCCTGGAATGACTGCACCTAGAGTAGGGTGGATATTACATCAGTATGTCATTAATATTGTGCAAACGTCTTGGTCAGAGTCACTGGTCAATGTTCAAGGGCATGTGTCATAAAGACTGGTGATGTGTTCTGATGGACTGGCTCAGACACACAATAAATGCTTCATTTGTTTGTTTATTCGCATTTATACAATGATTAAAACAATATAAAGATACAAAAGAAGAGAAAAATAAACATGCAGGTGGTTGGAAAAACCTGTGTTTTTTCGTGGGCCCCACCCCAGAAACTTAAGTCAATATTATACATTAATCAAACTAAACAACATTTTCCAAGATAAACAAATGAAATAAGTCGAAATTTTACGATAAATTATCTATATGAATTATAAGTTAACTTACACGTGTGAAACAAAAGTGAAAACAAAAGAATCATTGAAATTTTAACAGAAAATACAAAATGAAACTCATTTTATATCATTGAACATAATAAATAAATATGTGATCGATACTAAATATATTTAACAAATTGCAAAAGAAATGAGTCAAAATGACTTGAATCTAACACTTAAGAAATGTTAGTCAATAATTAATTTTTACAGCAATTAATACTTCACAGAGGACACCTATATGAATTCTTTTTTTTTGTCTGGGTATTGTAAAAAAATAAATTAAATAAAAAACTTTTCTGTGACTCCACATAGTTGTATATAAAAATGCATTGCAAACATTCATTTAACGAAATGAAAACGCTTCATTTTTTGGTGATCAATGAAACTCATCCAACTAAGGACTGTGTCATTCATTGTCCTAGCCAATCCCTAATGTGGGTGGTCGATCCAAGCAGTATTTACATGTAAGTTTCCATGTGTGTTTACATGAAACACAATACTAGCCTGATATGTGGTAACCACAGAAACGGCAATCCACACGTTGTAATCACCTTTATAGGTAGGTAGGGTCACATCCCTATCAAGATAACAGATAACATGTACCTTGTGAGAAGAGCCTTAGAGGTATTTTTATGGTGACATTCAGTGTGTTGTGGGGGGGTAATACCTTGGGAAATAATCGTGTGCGTATTTTCATGGGTTGGGTGGTGTAATCCTCCATGACGTTTACTTTTACAGTTACTCCTTGTTGTGAAATGTTGAGCTAAGTTTCCATTTCCCAGCCCACCCTTGCTATGCTTTATGAGTTAATGGGAAAGATTAGCATCACAAGTTCCTCTGAAGAGATGACAACAGATACGCCATGAGACGACATGTCTGGGGTAATGTTGGAACTATCTGAAGCTGAACAGTTATAATCTGCAATGTATGCAATATTTATCTTTTTATACTCAATTGGAAGTGTAAAATTTTGCTCATTTTGTACATTCACACACTAATATGTTAACCCTTGTGTTATCTTCGGGTCATTCTGACCCATCAGTCATTGTGACCCACCGTCGTATTGCGACAACTTTACCGCATACAAAAACAAAGTGAAGCATTTTCATTTAACCGTCGGGCCGTCTCAGACCCCCACATTGCGAAGGTTAAAAGAAATTTGTTTTTGTATTGGGTAAAATTGGGTAAACACAAGGATGGTTTGTTGTGAACCTTTGGGTCATGTGACCCGAAGGCAGCACAAGGGTTAAATCAATCAATAAGTATGTTTGTACTTATACTTTGTAAGTATAATTTGTGTGTGAGTGTGTATGTGTGTGTGTGAGAGAGAATGTGTGTGTGAGAGAGAGAATGTGTGTGTATGTGTGTGTGTGTGACAGAGTTTGTGAATGTGTGTGTGTGAGAGTTTGTGAGTGTGTGTGTGTGTGTGTGAGAGAGAGTGTGTGTGTGTGTGAGAGAGAGAGTGTGAATGTGTGAGAGTGTGTATGTGTGAGAATGTGTGTGTGAGAGAGTGTGTGTGTGTGTATGTGTGTGTGAGACAATGTTGTGACGTCCAAGAAAATGTTTCAATCAGGCCGTTACCTGCATCTTCTAAGCTTCCAATAAAACATTTATAGGGCTTTTATCAAAGCAATATCATCTCTGATGCAGTCCTGTTAAACTCTGAGGGAGGGAACACCATGGCCCAGACCAAGTGTGTGAGAGTGTGTGTGTTGGTATGAATATACACAGTATGTATGAATGTACCGTATTTCTTCTAATAACGTTCATTTTTGGTGCAGCGTTTATTCGAGGGCGGCGTTTAATTAGTAAGGGTGATCTCGTGAATTGTAGCTGCAGTGCAGCCATAGACAACTTTGTTGCTGACATTGTGACAAATGAATCATGCTGCTAAAAATGCAGGTTTAATTTACTACCGCTGACCTCCTTGTCTATTCTTTGTTTGTCTATGAGTGCGGCAACTCCCTTTCTCATTGGCTATCAATTAGGTGTGCGTTGGTAGTACAACTGTCTCAAATACAGGTGTTCTACATTGTGTAGAAATCTGAAGCAGCATGCCTAAATGTTCATACACGTTAGCTTTCAAACAGAAATGTGTAATAAATACTGGGGTTGAATTTAACCAATTAAATAACCGTTTTCAGATTTTGGTGCGGCGTTTATTTGAGGGCGGCGTTTATTACACAACGTTCGTTTTTGGTGCAGCGTTTATTCGAGGGCGGCGTTTATTCGAAGAAATAATGTGTTTATGACAAAAACAGTGACATTTAGAAGACATTCAGGGTATATCAGTGTTAGAATTGTTGTAGTTACACTATGTATTATTCCCCCCTTCACTTCTTTAACACAGTTACAAATATGTGATCCACTTTTTTCCTTTCACCTTTGAACCCACTTCTGTAGTTGCAGTATTTCTTCATGGGTCTGTCTTTGACACTAAGAACCTTTTCTTTCAACAGGCACAATTCTGAGTTCCTCTTTACACCCAGTTAAAGGTCCAAAGAAAGGAAACAGTTCCTTGGTAGATCTCTCAGAGAAAGAGAAGGAGTGGATGTGCCCCCTCTTCTCCACGTTGAAGAAAGCGACTCTCTGTTTGTCAATGTCCAGAAACACTCCCAGAGTAGCAGGGTTCAGTTCTGAAGGCAGAACAGTACGTGATTCCTCAACAGTCTGCAGCATTCCTTTCTTCAAACAGATACTCCAGTAGCCGTTGTCTGGGCGGATGGAGATGTTGTCCGACCCCCTGTTCTCAGGGTCTTGGGCGACTCCTACACTCCACTCACTGTTGTTCCCCAGATCAACCTCCCAGTAATATCTCCCTGTCGTGTACCCTCTCTCTCCCAGCACACACCGAGTTTCCAGAAACCTCTTGTGTTTAGTCAGTCCTTGACGTGGAGTTTCTTGGTGGCTCACCGAACTGCGGTCGTCTGATAAACGCAGCCATGAGTGTGCAGTCTCTGGGTCAAGGGTGATGTCCTCTGTGACGAAGAAGATCACACAGACTAGTTTATTGTGTAGTTTTGTTACTTTAATGCTCGGAGCACTTCACCACAAGTGGAGATTTATTCCAGTAATTCAAGGAGTAAAAAGAATAATGTTCCACAGTGTTGCACAGTGAAAGAATACTATACCTGCGTGCTCCAACATTAAGCCCCAAACTGAGTGGAAAAAAACAGTTTGTTTTATTATTGAGGCCAGCTGATCCAGGTGCAGTTAAAAGACTAGAGCCAAAGTACAACACAATAAAGTAGAAAATCATAATTACCAGACTCAGGGATCTTGTTAGTGATTTCTGTGGAGGAAAAGTCAATTAGCTGTTTTTTTTGTTGCTAGGAATTCACATCTTACAAGTGACATCTCTCACACAATGCATGTGGACAAAGCTAAATTGATCTGATTACACAACTATATACTGTACCAAGTATTTCTTTCTTTTTTTTGAGGTCATCTTGCTTGATTTTATTTTCTGGAGAAAAAAAAACAAATACGAATTTTTTAGGAACATGAATATTTTAACCAAGTTATTAGAATGCAATGTCAAGCTATGTAATTTATTTGTTTATTTAGCTAAATTAAATTAATTAATTTGCTTTTTTTATTGCTGACGAACAGACATACCTTCTCGTCTCCTCTTTAATTCTGCCTCTATGTTATCTGAGGATAATTGAAAAGAAAGTCGGTTGAACGTTCAACAGAACTGAGCTTAGAGAAAGTGTGAGTTAAAATAACGGTAAAGGTATTAAAACGAATAAACAAGTTGTCAAATCTTACACAGGGGCTGCAGTTTCTTCTCAGCGTCTATACATGAAAAAAACACATACATACATTTAAGAAAGTCCAAAAGCTACAGCTTGATGTGAAACACTATAACGTCATACTCACAATTCCAAACATTTCGTTTCTTTCAATTAAAGATTTTTTAATTGAAAGAAGGAGCAGAAATACAATCCAGCGCCAGCGCGAGTTTCTGAACGCGAGACTCACCAGTTTTTTGGAGGCGGGCGTAGACAACAGACACGCAGACAAACACCAGGGCGAGGAACGTAGGAATCAGGTAGGCAGACAGGTAGGCCCGGTCCGGACCACTGTAGAGGTAGAACTCCTCTGAAAGGAGACAAACAGGCATGAGAGCAGGGGCCTGGGTTTGTTTTCAAATACGGGTGAGACAGTTTCTGTCCTCGATTCTGTCCTCTGACCTTCAAGCCTCAGATGGCAAACTATTTAATTGGACGCGGGGAAAGATATGCAGATGGGGGCAAAGACGCGTACAGTCCTGGTATTTTCTTACAACTATAAATCTGCATCAGCCTCACACCAAACTCACCGGTCATCTCCATAGCAGACTCCAGCCTGTACTTCCTGTCATGTGACATCGCCACACACGAGATGCCCTGGATTCGCTCCTTCCCCAGTTTGACTCGACTGCTGATGGAAAACAGGTCACGTGACTGTCTCGCTTCCTCTGTCTGCGCTGATGTCACTTCCTGTCCACGGTGGTCCAGCCACAGCATGTGAGGTTCAGGATACCAGAATTCAGAGCTGCAGCTCAGCTGGATGAAGGTTTTGTGGTGCCAAACCAAAGAGACCGTAGGGACACTGCCGACCTCTGGAGGAAACAGATTAACAGTGCAGGATTTACTTCTAGGATTGGTTAGTTGGGATTCATTGATCTCCTGCACATATTGATTTATTCAAATGCATCCTATATACAGCGTTCTCAGATTTTTCAAAGATTCAGGGTGTGATGTTGTTGCTTACACATACTTCTAATATGGAGATAAACTGGTAACAAACAGAAAAACAAATATTGTTTATTTTCCTAGTCTTTCACTCACTTTTAACCTGGAGCTCTATGGCTTGTTCCTTAATCCAATCCTGATGGATGACCTGACACCTGTACTCTCCTCTATCAGCCAGCAGCACTCCCTTCAGCCCCAGAGACACGTCGCCCCTCTCCAACCCCTGTGTGGACATGTTCACTCTGCCCGTGTAGTCCTGTCTCACATTCTCCTTCCCGTTGTCAAACCCATACAGGGGGGAAGTAAACTGTCCCTGCCTGAACCACATGACCTGCATGCGAGCAGCGCTGTTCTGGGGAGACAGGCGACAGGGAAGGATGATGTCATCGCCCTCGTAGACATCGACGGGTTGGGAAGGTACGATGATGTTGAAATCGCTGTCTAGCGGAGAAACGAGTCGCAAAGTTGCAGAGGAAAAACTGATTCGTTTTTCTGAAGGACACTGAAAGGGTATGTTTACATTTTTAGTCATTTAGCAGACGCTCTTATCCAGAGCGAATTACAGTAAGTACAGGGACATTCCCCCCGAGGCAAGTTGGGTGAAGTGCCTTGCCTAAGGACACAACGTCATTTGGCACGGCCGGGAATCGAACTGGCAACCTTCAGATTACTAGCCCGATTCCCTCACCGCTCAGCCATCTGACCCCACAGCCATCTGACCCATGTGTCTAAGGAATGGCAACATTCTATTGTTTTCAGTGCCTTAAAACTGAAAAATCACACTTTTTTGATTACTTTCAGATTTAAAAATATATAAGGTCCAACCACAGATTTATTTATTTTATATTTTAAATGATATCAAAAACACATTATCTGATTTCAGACAACTCAGTGCTAATTCGAGAGGTTCCATAAGATCACATAGATCATCCATGTTTACAAGTTGGAGGCCTATTACCTGCAGCAGGCATACAGGTGAGAATCACGAGGATAAGGAAGCGGACATCTTGGATACAAGGTCCCATGATCTCCTAGGAACACACGGAAAACCAAGGAGCACAGAACACTTGAACTGACCCAGATAATTAAGCGCAGTATACTAGTGTTGTTTGACACCTCGGAAGAAAATGGCACTGTTACAGTCGCAGAGTAAACAACTAAATCGCAAAATATTGAATTTAGCCTAATCAACACGACTCAGATATGCCCATAGTTGAGTACTTTGCAAACGTGCTGCCTCAATGTCCGTTATAACATCATTCAGTAACTTCGCTCAGAATCACATCCTTGAGACAATACCTACTACATGAACTGAGGTAAACTCTTCAAACCACTTGATATCCTTTCAATCAATTAACCTTCATGAGAGTTGAAGCATTGACCTGATTAAGAACAAGCGCGAATTCGCAACAGTTGCGACTACACACTCGCTTGCTTATAATTTGGTGGACCGACAGAGCGATGAGACTTTTCTAGACCTATCCTATGCAATTTTTTTAAGTTCAACTGTAATATCAATGTAACCTACAGAGTAAACATTCCACACCGTGATTTTAAAATGTCACTGTATCTATCTACCTTGATAAGATTTAGATTTGGCGATAATGATACGTTGCCCTTTAATATGGGTAACGTATAATTATAGCCTAATCTAAATATATATAATACCTATATATTACATAGTCTAGTCTATTTTCCTCACAAAAATTGAGATTCTTACCTGGTAGCTGGCTAACAAGTTTATGAAAGTGTGAGACAGTTTCGCTTTTACACAGGTGACAATAATTAACCAAAGACAAACAGTTGAAAGAAACAATATTCAAAACAGGATTTTAACGCTCCGTCTCATTGCTAAACTGAAAGTTCCAATAAGGAACATAATGTATTCTCTACAGATATGCTAAAACAATGTCAGTATTTCGGTTACTAAATTAATAGTTATAGTTAATAGTTATATATCTTAAACTTATCTTATCTCATGAGAGTTGTGTCATATAACTCGCGTAGTTTACGCCTTGGAGAGCTGGGTGCCGGTGTTGTATCACCCGATGCATGACTCTCTGGATTGGCACCCCCTAGCGGGAGCGCGCGCGAATCAAAGAGTGAAGGATTTCGTCCTGATATCGCAACCAAACGAAGGGGAAACAGAAGTCTCACATTATACTTTCTTTGTTATAGAATTCAAGAGAAGAATGTCGGTTATCTGTGTCAATATCAGATGCTATTTTCAATACAAAATCCTTAAAATTCGTCATTCAAACCGTATAGTAACGAACGCGAACCAACATTCTTGCTCCACGACATCGCATTCTGAGGAAATATACCAATTTACATTTACATTTAGTCATTTAGCAGACGCTCTTATCCAGAGCGACTTACAGTAAGTACAGGGACATTCCCCCCGAGGCAAGTAGGGTGAGGTGCCTTGCCCAAGGACACATTGTCATTTCGCACGGCCGGGAATCGAACTGGCAACCTTCAGATTACTAGTCCGATTCCCTAACCGCTCAGCCACCTGACTCCCTGACCAAAGGTTCACATGCCTATAGCCTACAAAAGACAAGTACTAAAAACGATGTATCAACTATGTATCAACATCAAAAGAAATGTTCTCACCATCAAATCCTTTTTTAATATAGGAAATATTACTCTTATTGTTTAAGTCAATGAAATAAATGAAAAAATAAAACATAATAATCCCACACCTACTATGGACTATTCTGATTTCAGACCTGTCCAACCTATACATACACATGTATTGGTATTACATTTATGCTATTAAATGTACATAATGATGGAGTAGAAGGGAGGAAACGTATGCAGGGGGAGAGCATTTCATGGCAGGCCTTGTTTTCCATTTGAAGTGCAATGCACTCCCTGCTAACACTGACTAGGAAAGTGTCACATGCCTGAAACGTACTGTGCTTACTCATACTAGTGCCGCCAGTGTACAGTAAGAATCATTTGATGCTGGGATAGACAGAACAGACAATAGAGGGGGTGCATTTCATGGCAGGCTTAATGCACCCCCTGCTAACACTGACTAGGAAAGTGTTACATGCCTGAAACCTACTGTGGTTACTCATACTAGTGCCATCAGTGTATAGTAAGAATCATTTGATGCTGGGATATACAGAACAGACAATAGAGGGGGGTGCATTTCACGACAGGCTTGTTGTATTCCTTCTTGCCATGAAATGCACCCCCTGCTAACTCTGACTAGGAAAGTGTTACATGCCTGAAACTTACTGTGCTTACTCATACTAGTGCACTCAGTGTACAGTAAGAATCATTTGATGCTGGGATAGACAGAACAGACTATAGAGGGGGTGCATTTCATGGCAGGCTTAATGCACCCCCTGCTAACACTGACTAGGAAAGTGTTACATGCCTGAAACCTACTGTGGTTACTCATACTAGTGCCGTCAGTGTATAGTAAGAATCATTTGATGCTGGGATATACAGAACAGACAATAGAGGGGGGTGCATTTCACGACCGGCTTGTTGTATTCCTTCTTGCCATGAAATGCACCCCCTGCTAACACAGATAGACAGATAGACAGAACAGACAATAGAGGGGGTGCATTTCATGGCAGGCTTAATGCACCCCCTGCTAACTCTGACTAGCAAAGTGTCACATGCCTGAAACTTACTGTGGTTACTCATACTAGTGCCCTCAGTGTACAGTAAGAATCATTTGATGCTGGGATATACAGAACAGACAATAGAGGGGGGTGCATTTCACGACAGGCTTGTCGTATTCCTTCTTGCCATGAAATGCACCCCCTGCTAACTCTAACTAGGAAAGTGTCACATGCCTGAAACTTACTGTGCTTACTCATACTAGTGCCGCCAGTGTACAGTAAGAATCATTTGATGCTGGGATAGACAGAACAGACAATAGAGGGGGTGCATTTCATGGCAGGCCTAATGCACCCCCTGCTAACACTGACTAGGAAAGTGTTACATGCCTGAAACCTACTGTGGTTACTCATACTAGTTCCGTCAGTGTATAGTAAGAATCATTTGATGCTGGGCTATACAGAACAGACAATAGAGGGGGGTGCATTTCACGACAGGCTTGTTGTATTCCTTCTTGCCATGAAATGCACCCCCTGCTAACTCTGACTAGGAAAGTGTTACATGCCTGAAACCTACTGTGCTTACTCATACTAGTGTCCTCAGTGTACAGTAAGAATCATTTGATGCTGGGATATACAGAACAGACAATAGAGGGGGGTGCATTTCACGACCGGCTTGTTGTATTCCTTCTTGCCATGAAATGCACCCCCTGCTAACTCTGACTAGGAAAGTGTCACATGCCTGAAACGTACTGTGCTTACTCATACTAGTTCCCTCAGTGTACAGTAAGAATCATTTGATGCTGGCATATACAGAACAGACAATAGAGGGGGTGCATTTCATGGCAGGCTTAATGCACCCCCTGCTAACTCTGACTAGCAAAGTGTCACATGCCCGAAACTTACTGTGGTTACTCATACTAGTGCCCTCAGTGTACAGTAAGAATCATTTGATGCTGGGATATACAGAACAGACAATAGAGGGGGGTGCATTTCACAACCGGCTTGTTGTATTCCTTCTTGCCATGAAATGCACCCCCTGCTAACACTGACTAGGAAAGTGTCACATGCCTGAAACTTACTGTGGTTACTCATACTAGTGCCCTCAGTGTACAGTAAGAATCATTTGATGCTGGCATATACAGAACAGACAATAGAGGGGGGTGCATTTCACGACCTGCTTGTTGTATTCCTTCTTGCCATGAAATGCACCCCCTGCTAACTCTGACTAGGAAAGTGTCACATGCCTGAAACTTACTGTTGTTACTCATACTAGTGCCCTCAGTGTACAGTAAGAATCATTTGATGCTGGGATATACAGAACAGACAATAGAGGGGGGTGCATTTCACGACAGGCTTGTTGTATTCCTTCTTGCCGTGAAATGCACCCCCTGCTAACTCTGACTAGGAAAGTGTCACATGCCTGAAACTTACTTTACTAGTGCCCTCAGTGTACAGTAAGAATCATTTGATAAGGATTTTGTGTTGAAAATCGCATCTGATATTTACACAGATAACTGACATTCTTCTCTTGAATTCTATAACAAGGAAAGTATAATGTGAGACTTCTGTCTCCCCTTCGTTTGGTTGCGATATCAAGACGAAATCCTTCACTCTTTGATTCGTACATGATAAAATGTATTTATTATTTTAAATGTTTACACGCCATATGAATGCTACCAAAATGAAAATGAATATCTTAATAGGCTAGCATTTATTGTGTAACAGGGTCGAGAGACAGGACTTAAAAGTTTTGAAACAAGGCGATAACCTTAAGAATAGCGGCTGATCATAATTCTCCATAACCCCGGGGCAGCAAGAGAGAAGACAGGATCGGCCTGGTGCTTGGTTACGGTTGCCGTAGACACGCTGGGAGGTACGGTAGCTTAGGAGCATGTTACATGAGATAGAAACTGCATCTGCCATGACAGATTCTGGGTTTGTGTTTGCTTCGTAAATAAGCAATGAGGCCTGTGTGCGTGTGCGTGAGCATGTGTGTGTGTGCGTGAGCATGTGTGCGTGTGCGTGAGCATGTGTGCGTGTGCGTGAGCATGTGTGTGTGTGCGTGAGCATGTGTGTGTGTGCAGGTGGGGTTAGGGGCAGCTTGTGTCCCATAAATTGTTCACCTGCAGATACACTCCCTCCCCCCTTCCTCCCTTCCTTCCTACCCCCCTCCCTCCCCCCTTCCTCCCTTCCTTCCTACCCCCCTCCCTCCCCCCTTCCTCCCTCCCTTCCTACCCCCCTCCCTCCCCCCTTCCTCCCTTCCTTCCTTCCTACCCCCCTCCCTCCCCCCACCCCTCCCTCCCCCCTTCCTCACCCCCTTCCTACCCCCCTCCCTCCCTCCCATCCTCCCCCCCTTCCTTCCTCCCTCCCTCCCTTCCTCCTTTCCTCCCTCCCTCCCCCCCTTCCTCCCTCCGTCCCATCCTCACCCCCTTCCTTCCTCCCTCCCTCCCCCCTACCTCCCTCCCTCCCATCCTCCCCCCCTTCCTCCCTCCCTCCCTCCCTCCCTTCCTTCCTTCCTTCCTCCATCCATCCCTCCCTCCCTCCCTCCCTCCCTCCCATCCTCCCCCCCTTCCTTCCTCCCTCCCTCCCTTCCTCCTTTCCTCCTTTCCTCCTTTCCTCCCTCCCTCCCTCCCTCCCCCCCCCCTTCCTTCCTCCCTCCCTCC
Organism: Osmerus eperlanus; assembly: GCF_963692335.1. NCBI lineage: Eukaryota > Metazoa > Chordata > Actinopteri > Osmeriformes > Osmeridae > Osmerus > Osmerus eperlanus. The sequence goes on from NC_085040.1 coordinate 712,709, forward strand.
CTTCCTCCCTCCCTCCCTTCTTTCTGGTTTTACCCTGAAAAGTCAACTTGTGACCAGTAGAGGTCAGTATCTTTGTTTTTCTAAAGGGGAGTGGAAGAAATTAATGAAGGATGGAAGGGAGAGGAAGTAAAAAGGAGAGAGAGAGAGAGAGAGAGGGGGGGGGGGGGGGGGAGAATGAAGGTAGATTGGAAGGAAGGAAGGCAAGAAATAATGGAGGAAAGAAGGTAGAAAGAAAGGAAGGATTATACAGTATTGCAACCCAGCCCAGGCTGCTTTCTAGACTCCAGTCACAGCTGCTTCTTGCATGCATGCTGAGGAACCACAATAGGAGATGGGAATTCAAAGGGATATACAGTATATGTGTGTGTGTGTTCTATGATTCTTCCAGAATCTCTTCCTTATGAAAGACCTGGACTGTGCAGACTGCCTCGAAAATATGACTTCTATTAACCAAGCTGTGGAATCTTATGGAAGGATGAATAAGCAAAACAATAGACAATCTCTCATTCAATTTCTGATGTATTGTTCAGGATGAATAGATACAGCCAAAAGAAGGAGAGAGATGCCTTAGCATAGAGAAAGAGAGGAGGGAGGGATGAAGAATATGTCAGAGAGAAAGAGAGGAGGGGGAGATGGAGGGAGAGAGGGAGGGAGAGATGGAGGGAGAGACGAAGGGAGAGAGGGAGAGATGGAGGGAGAGAGGGAGAGATGGAGGGAGAGAGGGAGAGAGGGAGGGAGAGAGGGAGGGAGAGAGGGAGGGAGAGATGGAGGGAGAGACGAAGGAGAGAGGGAGGGAGAGATAGAGGGAGAGATGGAGGGAGAGAGGGAGGGAGAGAGGAGGGAGAGAGGGAGGGAGAGATGGAGGGAGAGAGGGAGGGAGAGATGGAGGGAGAGATGGAGGGAGAGATGGAGGGAGAGATGGAGGGAGAGAGATGGTTGTAGAGGGAAAGAGAGTAGGAGAAAGGGAGGGTGATAGGGGAAAAGAGAAAGCAAGGAGAGAGAGAGAGCAAAGAGAGAGGGAAGGAGTGAGAGTAAAAAGAGAGAGAGAAAGAGGGGGAGTAAAGAGTGAAGGGTAGAGCAGAGTGATATCCGAAGCAGAGGGAGATTGATGTGACCAGCCAATCACTAGTGGGCCAGCAATTAGATAATAGCTCTGGATCAGCACACTGAAGCTTTTAACTACCTCATTATAGATTACCCTGAGAAAGCTCTTTCTGTCTCTCTCCCTCCTTCCCCCTCTCACGCTCTCTCTCCTTCCTTCTCTCCCTCTCTCCCTCCCTACCGTCCTCTCTCTCCCTCCCTTTCCCTCTACCTCTTTCCATTCTCTCTCATTCCCCCTCCTTCCCTCCCTCCTTCCCCCGTTCTCTACTGTGAAGTCAGACCTGCAGGAGACAGTATTTATGTGGCGTCCACAGTCAGACAGTGCTGCGCTGAGGTGTACAGAAGCCAGGAGCTGATGCACATTACGTCACTATGCTAAATGCACGGGGGGGGGTTGTCAGACAGACAAGCAGACAGACCGACAGACAGACAGACAGACAGACAGACAGACAGACAGACAGACAGACAGAGACAGACAGACAGACAGACAGACAGACAGACAGACAGGCAGGCAGGCAGGCAGGCAGGCAGGCAGGCAGGCCGACAAGCAGACAGCCAGACAGACTGACTGACTGACAGGCAGGCCGACAGATAGACAGACAGACAGTACGTTTGTAATATATGGGCCAATAGCTAATATAGGTTAGTGTGGCCTGCATGGATGATGGATAGAAGGTTATGGGGAAGAGGAGAGGATGGATGGATGATGGATGGATGGTTATGGGGCAAGGAAGAGGATGGATGGTTATGGGGCAAGGAAGAGGATGGATGGATGGATGGTTATGGGGCAGGGAAGAGGATGGATGAATGATGGATGGATGGTTTTGTGGAAGAGGAGGAGAAGGTGGTCCCTCGCACGCTCCCCACACTTCCAGTGGAACACAGCTGCCATCGATTATGTGTCTCGTCAGAGGTTGAGATATACTCCTAGCCCCCTTCTATTAATCCTCCTTAACCCAATCACAACAAGTATCCATTAGACTGACTGACAGAAGGAGAGAGTGAGGAAGAGGAGAGATACGCAGGAGAGACAAAAAAGAGAGAGGTATGGATGGTGGGACAGAGAGAGAGGGGGCGTGAGTCGGACGTCTCCTGCCGCAGACATCTCTCTCTCTCTCTGTGCTGTGCACAAGCAGTGGACTCCAGAGGGAAGAGAAGGAGAGAGAGAAAAAGATGGGAAGAGAGAGAGGGAGGTACAGAGAATGAGAGAATACGAGTCAGATGAGGGGAGAGAGAGAAAAAGAGAGAGAGAGATTGGGTCCTCGTGTTTTATGCTTTATTATCTGAATTGATTTGAGGGAGGGGGGGGAGGAGGGGGGGATATATCATCTCCTTTGGTGCCGCCACTGGCATTTATATGGCAGCACCCTCCCTACCCTTCTCTCTCTCCCTCTCCTCTCTCCTTCCCCTCTCCCTTCTCCCTCTCTATCTCTCCTCTCTCCTTCCCCTCTCCCTTCTCCCTCTCTATCTCTCCTTCCCCTCTCCCTTCTCCCTCTCTATCTCTCCTCTCTCCTTCCCCTCTCCCTTCTCCCTCTCTATCTCTCCTTCCCCTCTCCCTTCTCCCTCTCTATCTCTCCTCTCTCCTTCCCCTCTCCCTCTCTATCTCTCCTTCTCTCCCTTCTCCCTCTCTACCTCTCCTCTCTCCTTCCCCTCTCCCTTCTCCCTCTCTACCTCTCCTCTCTCCTTCCCCTCTCCCTCTCTATCTCTCCTCTCTCCTTCCCCTCTCCCTTCTCCCTCTCTATCTCTCCTTCCCCTCTCCCTTCTCCCTCTCTACCTCTCCTCTCTCCTTCCCCTCTCCCTCTCTATCTCTCCTTCTCTCCCTTCTCCCTCTCTACCTCTCCTCTCTCCTTCCCCTCTCCCTTCTCCCTCTCTACCTCTCCTCTCTCCTTCCCCTCTCCCTCTCTATCTCTCCTTCTCTTCCTTCTCCCTCTCTACCTCTCCTCTCTCCTTCCCCTCTCCCTTCTCCCTCTCTCCCTCTCCTCTCTATTTCCCCTCTCCTCTCTCCTTCCCCTCTCCCTTCTCCCTTCTCCTTCTCCTCTGTCCCCATCTAATGATGTCATAGGTACAGAGAGTGGTGTGAGGAGTAGCAGAGCAGAGCAGCCATGGGAACATGTGGCTGAAACGCAGAAAAAGACAGAGAGACAATTGAGACAGAGAGAGAGAGAGAGAGAGAGAGAGAGAGAGAGAGAGAGAGAGAGACAGAGAGAGAGAGAGAGAGAGGGAGGCAGGGGATTGAGAGGGAGATAGAGGGAGGCTTTAGAAGCTAGAAACAGTGACCCTGGTCTGGACGTATTTGATACAGTAAATATATATTTATATGCTGTGTGTTTGTGTATACGTGTGAGTGTGTGTGTCAGTGTGTGTGTGTGTGTGTGTGAGTGTGTGTCTGCGTGCGTGCGCATGTCTGAAGGACAAGGATGTCAGTGTGTTTTTGCATCGTGTTTAGCCATGCCCTTAGGAGAAGCTTGTCCAGGCAACTCAACTTAATTACCAAATACATCTCTCCCCTTCCCTCCCTCCCTCCCTCCCTCTCCCCTCCCTCCCTCCCTCCCTCCCTCCCCCTCCCCTCCCTTCCCTCCATCCATAACCTCCCTCCCCCTCCCCTCCCCTCCCCTCCATCCCCTCCTTCTCCTCGCTGCAACTCCACATCAGCACCCATCAACTCAGCAGTATCGACCTCACACACACACAACCACACACAGTTTTTCCTCATCAACAGTATACCCCTAAATCTCTTTTCCTGTCTCAACATTTCTCGAGATGACATGAAGGAGAACATTTATCCTGTGTGCACTGAGAGAGAGACAGAGAGAGAGACAGAGACAGAGAGAGAGAGAGAGAGAGAGAGAGAGAGAGAGAGAGAGAGAGAGAGAGAGAGAGAGAGAGAGAGAGGAACAGAGGGAGAGAGAGCGAGAGAGAAAGGAACAGAGAGAGAGAGAGAGAGAGAGGAACAGAGGGAGAGAGAGCGAGAGAGAAAGGAACAGATGGAGAGGAAGAACAGAGGGAGAGAGAGAGAGAGAGAGAGAGAGAGAGAGAGAGAGACGGAGATAGAGAAAGACATGAGAAAAACATACATTGCACATACAAACATTCCCTGGGTCAATTACTGTGTGCAAATAGCCTACTATCAAGTACTTGGGGCTTAACTTTATTTGACACAACATTGGACCTGTCCTGTGAGTCCCAGATCAAATGTAACTCAGTTTTATAAAGACGAGAGAAAAAAGGAGAGAAAGAAAGCGTTTTGACCTTCCCTAAGTATGCAAGACGATTTTCAGGTTGGGCGAGAAGTCTGTGTAGGCCTATTTAAGTCTCGTTGACATCCTTCTCCTTTTAGCCAAGTGCGAGTAAGCGGTCAGGTCTTATCGCGAGAGTTCCCTGGTCCGTGTTTTTTTCGCTCCCTGTGAGACGTTTTAATAGGAGCAGTCTCCCCCTATCGTCATAGAGACACAGTACGGCCCCCCTCGCGCACAGCCTTTTACAATCGTTACCGGGAGGTGTATAAACACAACCCATTTGGATCTGACAGCGGAGACCGTAATTCACCCCCTCCTCTCTGCCCCTTAGCGGAAGGAACCCTCCCTCACCCCCCGGTACCCAATTTGGACCTTGGGGTTTGTAACGTCGTCCTAGGGACAGGGAGAGGAGGGAAGCGACCGAGGGGAGAATCGACAAACCGGAGCCGGGGTTCCGTTCGTTCAACTGTAGTAGCCAGGTAAGGAAAAACACACAGCCGCTTCGCAGCTGCGCCCTCTCGCCTCGCCGCCGTTCCGTCTAAAAGGAATTTGTCTTAATGAGCCGTTGTTAAAATGGTAACATTTCCGAATATTTGAATTTAACGAAATGTGATCTTGCAGAAATTATATGCAGAAACCTAAAGAAGGGGGGGGGGGGGGCAGTTGTCACCAACAGCGCGTGTCAGTGACGCGCCTTCATCGGTAGACGCGTGTGTGTGTTTGTGTGTGCGTGTGTTCGTGTTCTCTAGAGTGCACATCTGTCTGTTTGAAGGCACACGCGCTCGATGGCTACTGTCGCCGTTTTTAAATAGACTCAAGAGAATAGATGTCATCTGTGAAGAGAGAAACTGCATTTAAATTCGCCTATAGGCTATGGTGCTTCACGCTATAGTCATGATCAGCCAATTGGTCATTTGAATGAGATACGTTCACTTTTATGCCACTGGTGCCATAAAACACAATATGCTTCATGTTTTGGCTACCCGCAATGTTTTTATGATCATTGACCTATTCACTTTTGTAAAGCTCTCTCTTGGAAGTCGCTTTGGATAAAAGCGTCTACTAAATGATTACATGTAAATGGTGCACATGTATGGCGCGTGAGGCCTAATTCGTGTTAGGCCTACAGTGTGAATAAGTGATATTCTTATGAACTCCATTATGATGTTAACCATCATCTTTATCACAGTCAGTAGCCTAACCTTCCTCACCGTATAGCCTCATTTTACCACATCCAAATAGCGACGTTGCAACCAAACTCACAGCCCGGTATAGACACATTTATTTGCGCTACACACAGACAGACTACGCAGAGTAGGCTAAACGGTGTTCTCTTAATCACCGACGACCTGTTTACGTTAGGCTACTTCCCGGTTGTGTTCACG
>NC_085040.1:718630-753630 GCF_963692335.1 Osmerus eperlanus
AAACCACAGTGTCCAACAGCCACTTAACTCACTATGGGAAATTACAGCAGTGTGTGAAAGTGTTTGTATGCCTGTGTGTGTGATATTTGTATATACTGTAAATCCAAACATCCACAAAATGCCAACTTTTGGTTGGACACATCCCCAAAAGTTAAAGCATGTGTGTGTGTGTGTGGGTGGTCCGGTGACCTTTGACCCTGTCTGACCCTGTCTGGATGCTACTGCAGTCTCAGCAGATGTGGTCCTCGCTAACTCTGGATTCCTCTTTTTCCTCCCTTTCTCACCCGTCTCTCTCTCCTTGCTCTGGCTCTCTATCACTTCCTCCTTTTATCCCTTCTTTCTCTCTCTTTCTCTTTTGCGGGTCTCTCCCTCTCTCCCTCTCCCTCTCCCTCTCCCTCTCCCTCTCCTCTCCCTCTCCCTCTCCCTCTCCCTCCCCTCTCTCTCTCTCTCTCTCTCTCTCTCTCTCATCCCTCTCCCCAGATAACATAGATGAGGCAGAACGTCAGTGGAAAGTGGAGTTCCATCGCTGGAGCTCCTACATGATTGCACTGGAAGAGCCAGTTTGACCACTACAGCAAGCAGGAGCGCTGCACCGACCTCTAAAACAAATGCACGCCTCTGGAGCGAGAGAGAGCGAGAGAGGGGGAGAGAGAGAGAGAGAGAGAGAGAGAGAGAGAGAGAGAGAGAGAGAGAGAGAGAGAGAGGAGAGAGAGAGAGAGAGAGAGAGAGAGAGAGAGAGAGAAGGAAAGAGAGAGGGAGTGTGTTGAGATGCATTTCATGGCATGTCTTTACCTCTGAAAACTGAGAATGCGTGTGTGTGGTGTGTGTGTGATCGTGTGTGTGTGTGTGATTGTGTGTGTGCGTGTGATCATGTGTGTGATAGTGTGTGTGTGTGATAGTGTGTGTGTGTGTGATCGTGTGTGTGTGTGTTACGACTGCGGCTGGGAAACCCTCATTCATTCTGATCCACTGGATCCCACATCCCTTTTCAAACTTAATGTGATCACGTTCCAACTGATTACTCTTCTACTGCTTCATTTAAACCAGCGACGATGATGCACTGTCTGTGCGCCTGTTCCCTCGTCTGTGCTCCAGCTCTCTCCTCCTTACTTCTCCTCCACTTCTCTCCTCCTTACTTCTCCTCCACTTCTCTCCTCCTTACTTCTCCTCCACTTCTCTCCTTCGCTTGTTTTTCTTTGACTGCGACGGAGCTGTGTTCCATCATCGTTATTCTTATCCTACCCATCCTCCCGTCTTTTTTTGTGGTTCGGCCGTTTATCTGTCTGTTCTGTATCTGTGTGTTTGTCTGTCTATCTATATATCCGTCTGTCTGTCTGTATGTTTGTCTATCTATCCGTCCAAGGGTCCAACCCCTAAACCACTGATCAGATAAGGAATCTGGAGCCAATATCCCTCTGTGCTGGCTAGAAACAACTGCACTGATACAAACTCTCAAACACTGTTAGTGTGTGTGTGTGTGTGTGTGTCACACACATTTTACTTGATTGCTAAACTCAACTGCATGAGACTTGGTGATCTTCGCATGATCTTTGTCTTTACATCTTTGTGTGTGTGTGTGTGTGTGTGTGTCCCTACATGTAGCTAACCCCTGGTGAATGTCACTCTGTCTTTTTGTTCAATGTACCTTCTGAGTGCAGCAGTATTGCATTATATTTCCTGTGTGTGTGTATTCTACTGATGTTGTCTCCATGCCAACAACTCGTTCCAGCCCCCTCTCCCCTCTCCCATTAGTCTTTTCTCCTCCTCTTAGTCTCTCTCTTTCTCTGTCCCCTATTTCCAACCTCCTACCTTCTCCTCACCCCCTCCTGTCATCCTCCTCCCTCTCTGTTACTCCTCTCCTCCTCCTCTCCTCCCCCTCCTCTCCTCTCCTCTCCTCCCCCTCCTCTCCTTCCCCTCCTCCCCTCTCCTCTCCTCCTTCTCCTCTCCTCCCCCCCCCCCTCCTCCTCTCTTCCCGTCCCCAGAGGAAGGGCGTTGCGTTCTTGTTAGCCTAATGGATGCTGGGTAATTCACTCAGCGCTTCTGCAGCTGTGTCAGCCTGCACTGCTCCATCAGACGCACAGCTCTGGGGGGGGGGAGGGAGAGAGGGAGGGAGGGGACAGGGGAAGGAGGAGAGGGAGACAGGGAAAGGGATGGATGGATAGGGAGGGAGAACAGCACCCAACCGGCCCACTGTATGGTAGGGGAAGTGGATGGAGAGATGGGTAGGGGTGGGGTAGGGGTGAAGGTAGGGGTGAAGGTAGGGGTGGGGGGGAGAACTAGGTAGACATCTGAGAACAGTTTTTGGGATAAAGGCAGAGGGGAGATGAAATGGTAAGAGAGGGAGGAGAAGGGAGGGAGAGAGGGAGAAGGGAGGGGGAGAGAGAGAAGGGAGGGGGAGAGAGACAAGGAAGGGGGAGAGAGGGAGAAGGGAGGGGGAGAGAGAGAAGGAAGGGGGAGAGAGAGAAGGGAGGGGGAGAGAGAGAAGGGAGGGGGAGAGAGAACAGGGTTATGAATCCACTCCTGTCTGTACTCATGTAATTTATCAATGCAACATTGTTATTTATAACTACGGCAAAGCCAGTGTGTGTGTGTGTGTGTGACTCACCAATATATACCTGTCCTTGTGTCACCATTTGTTAATCTATGTGCCTACTGTTTTTGTCTGTTTATGTTTGTGATGACGTCATATTTATTTGAACTTGCGTTGACACTGTGGAAGTGATCTGGATCAGCAATGTGATTGGTCAGTTGGTCCTCCAGCAAGTATAATAATTGGTTTATCCACCAGGCATGTAAACTCCTATTTAAGACTGGAGTAGAGTAGTCTAGCTTTAAAGAGAAAAAAACGTTACTTATATCAATGAAAATAATTTAGAAAAAGTGAAAGACTATCTGTAAGTATTTAGATACTATCGTTTGACTGAATAAGAACGCATGAGAGAGTGACTGTGTGAGTGTTCCGATGGATGAATGACAGCTGCTCATGAACCTCTTGTCCAATAAGAGGGCCCGCGTACCCCCTTTTCCTCCAATGAAATCCCTTTGTGCATGTCCCGAGCACCCGCCCCTTTCTCTGTATTCTACTCAAAGATTCTGACTGTTATTTCTCTGTACCAGTATACCTTCAACTGGCGTGTATTTTGACTACTATGATTATTATTACACTTATCATTAAGAGTATCATAGCTTTGAGGTTACATTTGATGTTAGCAATAATATAAAACATTAAATATATTTGATATTTAAATGAAATTACATTTATTGTATAATGACGATGATGAAAATGAGGATCTTATCTTTGAGCGTTAGTCGCGTGAAATGAGCGACTAGGTGTGGAAAAAGCAATATTATACAAAATAGTGCCATGTTTTAAATGTTCTTGTTCTTTCTTTTCATAATTGTTTTTCATCCCGGAAATAATCTGCATCATCATGTTACAGTCACTGTTTATTCGGCTTGAAAAGCTTTTGTAGCGCGTGTATATCCATGAATGCCAGCTTTTAATTCTTGCAACAAAATAAAGACACTTCGCTGCTTACCTGTCAGTACGACCTCTGGCCTGTTCACTTTTGTTCCCACGCACTAGATGTTGGTTTCTTTCTCACTCTGTCGAGTGGCTGTGAAAGAAAGAGAGAGATGCAAAGAGAGAGAGAGAGAGAGAGAGAGAGAGAGAGAGAGAGAGAGAGAGAAAGAGAGAGCGCATGCATGTGTGTTTACTTGTAATATTTTTTTAAATACTTTAAAGGCCACACAAATTGCAGTTCCACATTTATCCACAGGAGGGCAGTATACGCTCAAAATAGAGAAAGGTCAAATTCCGCAGAACATGATATAAATCATAGCGACCACGGCAACTTTTCTGTTGTTGTTTTAAATGTGCTAAATAATACAGTTTGTGACGTTTTGCCAAATGACAGGAACTTGGATAATATTAAACCTAAGGTAGAACGTGCGGGAACCGTCAGCCTTTAAACACTTTACATTTAAATGAATCAATAATAAATCTCTGCTAGTGTCTCTTTCAAAAAGTATCTACAACTACATTTAGTCCCCCAGGAACGGCAAGTCGGTCGTTTCCGCTGTGTGCCACGGTGTGTCATCTGCCCTGTGGCATGGGCGTGAGACAAATAGCCTATGCCTGACTGCATCATAAATCACACGCGAATACAATGACATCATGTATCGCTCCGGGATTAGAGGGGTTTGCTAAGAACGTTAAAAAAAGTTTGCTAGGAACGTAACAACACTGTTGCCTTGTAGCATGTCCCGGCTCTAAGTATAGTTCCAGAAATCAGTTTTATGTCACTGTTATTATTATTATTATTATAGCCTATCTCGGGAGACAAGAGGATTATTTGTTTTACTCCAAAAGTAGCCTACGCACACACAACTTCTGAAACATGCCTACTCCGTCATCTATGTTTAAGCCTTTGATAGAGGCCTGGAAGGCTTGCGTGACCTGTAAGGGCATTTTTGAGTTGTTAAAACTACTGTGTATTCAGACAGCACTCGGTGGCCCTAGCTTGCAGCCTATTTGCGGTGACTGTTTGTGAATATGTCTTGGAGGAATGACCCCCATCTATCACACGCCTGTAAAGACTTGTTGGCATGTGACTTCTTGCCTATATACACATTTAACTCGAGGCAGTTTGTCACTTCCTCCTGAACGTGTTTAATTATTAATGACATGTAGATCCTCTGTTCTTTGCTGCCTGATTGGTATTTTTCTTAACTTTTTTTTTTCTTTCTAAAAATTTGACAATCAGAAACTACTCGTCCAATGACGTTGTTTTCTATCTCCCTTTAGAACAGCAGCAGTGCGCGTGAAAACGTTGAAATTGGACACCTAGTCATTTTCTTTCCTTTTCGCCGTATCCTCCTTCACCACCGCTCTGTAGAAAAGCCGTGAAATTCCTCAAGTTTTGGTGAGCTTTTGTTCCGATTGTTTGGCGCAAGAACGAATGGATTTTCTCCCGGGTGCCAGACCGCAACACTGCCAACGCAAAGACTAAACTTGCAAACATCCTGCAGGTATTGAAAATTTAAACTTTAGTCCGTTTGTGCACGCACGTCGGTTGCTGTTATTCTTCTGCCCGTTGAGTGGAAAAAAAGTTTAGGTGAATAAGCACGGAATGAAAAGAAGGGTGGAAGGGGGAAAGACGGAGGAAAAGAAGGAAGGAGAATAATAAGGAACACAGAAGAGTTAGCTGGAGGAAGAGAAAGTTATGTGGACAGACTGTCCTCCCAGTTTGACAGCGCGAGAAATCTAGCCTGTTATTCTTCTCCCAGGGGATTCTGGTAAGTGTAAAGAAGTATCGGGTTACACAATTGATCGATCATGAAGTCAATGTTGATGTAAAGGCGTTTTTTACGGTTTAAAACGGGTTAAGCAATGCGGGTTTATCTAAACTTCAAGGCCTAGCTTTCTAGCTCGGAAATACACTTTGCAGGCCTGAAAAATCGTTTAGAATATTTTATTTTCGTGATTAAACCAGTGGCTCGCCAGTCTCGCTTATGTAACACAATGCTAATGTATTATACATTAAGCTCATAAAGGTTTACGTGGACAACAGTTGCTATTGCGTCTCGGTGAATCCTCAGTTGGAAGAGACCTATAGACTTGTTTGATTTCGAAGAAAATAAGTAATAGATCTATTGCACATTCGTTCTGAAGTAGAGAAACTACAACACATGTTTTAGAAGTATTTTATAGTATAGTATGTTATATAAGTTATTGTTTAAATAGTAGCCTGTGTGTTGTTTATATGATGTCAGTGTTAATGATCTTCCCCTGGTTGACTCACAGACACCCCTCACAACCAGAACAGAGAAAGATGGAGGGAGAGAAGGAGAGAGAGAGGGAGCGGGGTGAGGAGAAAGAGAGCGACGAGACAGAGGAGGAGGAGAGGGAGAAGGAGAGCGATGAGGAGGAGGAGGAGGAAGAGGAGGATGCAGAGGGGGCGGCGATGGTCTGGCAGGAGGGGTACAGCGAAGACGACCTGGGATTACCCATCATGCACTGGGAGGCCTTGAGCCTGCGAATCGCCGAGCTGGAGAAGCAGGAAGAGGAGAGGAAGGAGAAGGTGAGAGGTCAAAGGTGATTGTCATCACCGTCAGACAGAACAGGTGTGTGTGGCATGAGGTCATCTGGTTGGACCGTTACCATACCGGTCACCGTGGCAACCTGAGTTTAACTGGATGTCGACTGCAGCCTGTGCTGTTCCTCTACTGACCCAGTGGGCTACCTCCCAAAACAACTTTATTGGTTATATCATTACTAGTAGACTGTACTCACAACGGGGGAGAGATGGCTGGATAAGTCCTTCCTCATTCTTCCATCCTCAGTCCTCCAGTGTGTTGGAGCGAGGCAGGGTGCCGATGGCGTGGGCGGAGGCGAGGGAGCGAGGCAGGGTGCCGATGGCCTGGGCCGAGGCGAGGGAGCGAGGCAGGAGCAGGGAGACGTGGGAGGAGGGAGAGGAGGACAGTACCAGCAGGGTGACAGCCCTGACATCCCGGTAAGGATACACGTACACACATACATACACACACACATACACACACGTACACACACATCCATGTACACGCACAACAGTAGCATGTATTGATAACCTGAGATTGGATGAGTTCTCTCCTGTGTTCTGTCCCTCTGTCTCTCTTCCTCTCTCCTGTCTCATGTCTCATCTCTTATTTGTTGGAACCTGTTCCTCAGTCTCCAGACCCAGACGAACCTGCAGCTGTGCTTCATCAACAACAGTGAGAGTGAGGAAGAGGAAGAGGAGGAGAACACTAGGAAAATGGTTAGAGCATTTTTTTTCTCTCACACATTCAAACATCACACACACACGCTCACTCACTTACTCTCCCCTCACACACACACACACACACTCTCTGTCACTAACACATATGCCGGGGGTCGTACCCTCAGATGGCTGAGCGGTTAGGGAATCGGGCTATTAATCAGAAGGTTGCCGGTTTGATTCCTGGCCGTGCTAAATGACGTTTTGTCCCTGGGCAAGGCACTTCACCCTACTTGCCTCGGGGGGGAATGTCCCTGTACTTACTGTAAGTCGCTCTGGATAAGCGGCTGCTAAATGACTAAATGTAAATATGCTATTCACTCACTCTTCGCTCGCGTTCCACACACACGCTCTGCTCCATACTCAGTGTTCACCTTGCCACCATCCCCTCTTCAGGTGACGGGGAAGAAGGGGGCGGTGCCGGTGCCACAGGCTCCTCCCACCGGCAACAACAGCAAATCATCTGGCTTCAAGTTCGAGGTCAGGGCTGCACTGGGCGCGCTCAGAGACAAGCTGAGGACCGAGCAGAAAAAGGAGGTGAGGGGGGAAGAAGGGGGAGGGAGGGAAAGATGGGAGGGAAAGATGGGAGGGAGGGAGGGAGGGAGGAATGAAGGCGATTAGTAGGATAGGAGAAAGAGGGAGGGAATAGGCTTTGATTTCTAGACATGACCTCCCCCCTCCCCAGAGGCCGGCGAGCAGCGACACCCTGCTGGGGAAGAAGAGGAGGCTGGACAGGAGTGACCTGGTGACCTTCAGCACCCAGGACCTCCGAGCCTTGCACAGCTCTCTCGGCCAGGCCATCCAAGGTCAGAGGTCACACACACACACACACACACATACTGCAGTGGCGTGACTGTTGTGTCTCCTCAGACCTGAGTTCCGAGCTGGTGGGCCGCCTGCAGACCAGAGACCAGCTGAGGACGGAGCAGGACGCCATGCTGCTGGAGGTACAGGATATGACCTCACTCTGACCCCGCCACCTCACTTCCTGTGCCCGGCCGCTCCACCGAACAATCACTGTGAAGAAGAGACTGCATCCCTCCAAGAAGGAAGAAGAAGAAAGATGAAAGACTTTAACATTATTTGATTGCACAGCGCTTTGGTTTATTTTATTGTTTTTGTGTGTTTGTTTTTTTTATTGAGGAAAATTGTGTATCCGCTCTTTTTTTTAAATATTTTTTTTATTTTTTTTTAAAGGGTTTGAGTTAACCCTGAAAGGGAACAAAACTGGCAGGTTAAGGATTAATCACCACGCTGCTACTGCTTCCTGTGGAGCACCAGTCCTCTGTTGGATTTCAACATTTAGAAGCGATTTTAAACCTTTATTCCGGTTGTTGGGAAAACCATTTCATAGTCTTTGTCCTGATACATGATCGGTGTGTAGTTAATCCTAGTAATTAACTGAACGTGGTTCTGTCTTAAAACAAAGCTCTAACTAACATCCACGAGTCAGGGGAACGCCAGGAAAAGACTTCCTCTCTGACAAAGTGGTTCCCCTCCTGTCTCACCCTCGCTCGTCGACGCAGGTCTGCCTGGAGTGACCAGCTTCCTGTCTGTCTCCATTGCTCCTCCAGGCAAGATCAAGCGAGCCCAGATGAGTATTGAGAACATGTTTTTATTTTTTTTATAAGTAGTGTTTGGTGCAGCGGGCTCTTAAGGGGAATAGCCATACGTGGAATCCGGCTGTTTGTTGTGATGAAAACAACAGCACAAGCAGGTACTGCGCTCTCTGGCTTGCCTGGGATACGCACGCCTTGTGTTGTGAGATTAAACAACTTATTTTCAAGGGAGCAAATTTCACAGTATGTGGATTCAACATGCAGTAGACACAAGTGTACACACACACACACAACCCCACTGGTGTACACACACACACACACACAACCCCACTGGTGTACACACACACACACACACAACCCCACTGGTGTACACACACACACACACACAACCCCACTGGTGTACACACACACACACAACCCCACTGGTGTACACACACACACACACACAACCCCACTGGTGTACACACACACACACACAACCCCACTGGTGTACACACACACACACACACACAACCCCACTGGTGTACACACACACACACACACACACAACCCTACTGGTGTACACACACACACACACACACAACCCCACTGGTGTACACACACACACACACACACAACCCCACTGGTGTACACACACACACACACAACCCCACTGGTGTACACACCCACACACACACACACAACCCCACTGGTGTACACACACACACACAACCCCACTGATGTACACACACACGGGAGCTGGGCACCGCATACACACAACGCCCTCTGAACACAGTGTTTCTAACAGTTTGGTTCAGCCTCTCTGTTTGGGTTTCAATAAACCATCGAGCCAACTGCGTGTCTGTAATGATTGTTTCTTTGTAGTGACGATACATTTTTGTAGTTTTTGATGCGTTTGGGGACGCTTGACTTTGTCTGGTATGGAAACAGTTATATGTACATGCTTGTGTGTGTGTGTGTGTCTGTGTATGAGTGTGTTTATTAGTCAGTTTGTGCAATAGTACATGCATGCTAGACTGTGTGTGATGCTTAATCGTCTGAGAGTAATATTGTGTGCATTGTCGTTTGTATGAGCGTGTGTGTGTTCACCCATGTGTGTGTGTGTGTGTGTGTGAGAGGGTGTGTGTGTGTGTTCACCCATGAGGGTGTGTGTGTGTGAGAGGGTGTGAGTGTGTCCAGGCAGGTCAGAGTTTGTATTGCCAAACGTCTATCTCAGCACAAAAGGAGGAGCAAGAGAGGGAGAGGAGGGAGGGAGGAAAGGAACGAGGGTGGGAGGAGAGGAAGGAGGGACGACAGCTCGACAACACGGTCTCGGAGGGATGATCCATCTGAGCCTTCAGCAGGAGACGCAAGTGGAGACCAGACGCAGGTGGAGACCAGACAGCCCAAGGTGACTCCTCTTTCCAAGAGAAGCTTTCCAGGGAACGGAGCGATGACTTGGATTTTGTTTTTCAACATATTGTTTTTTCTGGGGTTGAAATCTTGACTTTGTTTATTTTTCCTCTTCTTTTGTCTTCTCTGCTTGCCCTCACCCTCGTTAGAAAGACAGGTTTTGTTTTTCTGCTTCTTTTATTCTTCTTCTTCCAACTGTTTGTTTTCCGACCATGGGAGCCAAACGAGACAACTAGAACATCTTGTTTCAGCAGGTCAGTCCCTCCTCAGCTTGCCCTCGGCTGTGACAGTGATGCAGGCATTTATATGCCGCGTTCCTAAGTACGCTTGCATTTATTGCCGTCATTAGTCGACTTCTGTTTGTTGTAATGAAACCAGTTGTGGGGTGGTTTGTTTAAACTCAGGATTCACCAAAAATGTTATACAAGAATATTCATAAAAAAGGCCATTAATTGTGCTGCCTTTGAGTCATTGTGACCCACCGTCGGGGTGCAAAAGGAGGGTCACAATGACCCAAAGGCAGCACAAGGGTTGAGACAAAGTGTCACAAAAAAATATGCTTCAACACTTGCGACAGTGCTCTCAGTGTGTGATTGGTTCACCCAATTCTACCCTCAGCGATGATCCTTAGGTGGGCTGGATGGGATTGGGTGTTTCCGGCATTTCAATGTCAGTGTTTACTTTTCAGTGCCAGAACCGTCTGGACACGGCACCCCTATTTACCTGTAATCCTTCATACGTGTGAAGTCATGGCGCACACACACACAGACTATACGCAAACTCACACACAAACTACACACGCACACACAGACTATACGCAAACTCACACACAAACTACACACGCACACACAGACTATACGCAAACTCACACACAAACTACACACGCACACACAGACTATACACAAACTCACACACAAACTACACACGCACACAGACGCACATACTGCACAGACACACAAACAGACTATACACAAACTCACACACAAACTGCACACACACACACAGATGCACAAGCTATACACAAACTGCACACACACAAAAACAGACTATACACAAACTACACGCGCACACACACACAGACTATACACAAACTCACACACAAACTACACACACACACACATCCTGCTTATAATGCTTGTGTGTTACACAGGGTGGTGGTGAGGGGATAAGGTTTATAGACTCAGGGGTAACGATGGAAAAGATGAAAGGATGGATGGACACAGGTGGATGGATGGAAGGACAGATGGATGTATGGACGGATGAATGAATGGATGGATGGACAGATTGAGGGGAAGTGAGTAGTTACTGATTGCAGAGTTAATGGAGTGAGAACGAACTGAATCAGCAGTGTCCAGAGATCCTGGTACACAGCAGGAAAAATAGCATGGGGGGGTGGAGATACAGTCGTCATAAGGGAACAGGGTAGGGGTCTGGCTGTACATGAGTTACAGACTCGTGATTTTGATTGATCCAGGCCTGACTTACTGAATGAGGGATCAGGTATGTGAGAGAAGTGGATGGAGACCCGATGAACTAAATGCTCTCTTTCTTATTTACTCTCTCTCTCTGACACTTTTTCTCTTTCTCTCCGACTCTCTCTCTCTCTCTCTCTCTCTCTCTCTCTCTCTCTCTCTCTCTCTCTCTCTCTCTCTCTCTCTCTCCCCTCTCTTTCTCTCTCGCTCAGTAGACAGAACCAACTCCGGAGCGTGAGAGCGGATCTTAACGTTCTGAGAGCCACCGGACAGTTCTAGAAGGACGAGAGAGGAATGGGAAAATGAGACAGGCGCACCTCCACTGTAGCTGCCACCACCGTCACCACCGCAGCAACGCCAGCGCGCAACCATGACAACCGCGGAAACGAGCGTCCCGACCCTCAACTCCTCCTCTTCCTCCGCCCACGTCCCGTCCTCCTGCAGCATCGACGAGTCCTACAAGTACATCTTCCTGCCCATCTGCTACTCCTTCACCTTCCTCTTCAGCATCTCCCTCAACTCCATCGTCCTCTTTCGTTCCTTCCGACGAACCAAGCCCTGGAACGCTTCGCTCATCTACATGGTGAACCTGGCCTCCACGGACTTCATGTACGGCCTCTCCCTGCCCTTCCTCATCGCCAGCTACATGATGAGGGACAACTGGGTGTTCGGGGACTTCATGTGCCGCCTGGTGCGCTTCCTGTTTTACTTCAACCTGTACTGCTCCATCTTCTTCCTCACCTGCATCTCCGTGCACCGTTACCTGGGCATCTGCCACCCCATGAGGACCATCACCATGGAGACCAAGAGGGCCGTGAAGGGGACCTGCGTCCTGGTCTGGGTAGTGGTGTTCGCCCTTACCTGCCCCATCTTCCGATTCGCCAAGACGGGTCACATGACCAGGGAGATGGGCTCGGCGGTGACGGTGAACGGCGACCCGCACGCGGGCAACCACGGCAACGGGGTGGAGGCGTTCCAGAACTGCTGGGACGACGCCATCGACAGGGAGTTCTCGGAGTACGTTCCGTACGGGATCATCCTCCACCTGCTGGGGTTCTTCCTGCCGTTCTCCATCATCGCCTGGTGCTACTCGCACGTGGTTCTCACCATCTTCAGGACCCTGCGGTCTCAGGGTCCCGCCGCCACGCCTGGGGGAGGGAGAGCGGGGGCAGGGGGGGGGAGGCGAGACAACGTGATAGGGGGAGGAGGAGGAAGGGATGGGATGTCGATCATCCTGGGTGCGCACTCCCCTTACGCCCACCGGCGTCGCAAATCCATCAGGACCATCATCACCATCACCCTCCTCTTCGCCCTGTGCTTCTTCCCATTCCACGTGACGCGCACCATCTTCCTCATCCTCAAGGTGACGAAGAGGGTGCCCTGCCATACCATGACCATGGTCTCCATGTGCTACAAGATCACCCGGCCTCTGGCCTCCTTCAACGCGTGGCTCAACGCCCTCCTCTACTTCCTCACCAAGGAGAAGAGCGCCCCCTGCTGCCACCCCCCTGACACCACCACCACCCCCCATGCCGCCAGGGGCAACGCCCACGGCAACCACAACAACCATCACCACGACAACTACCACAAGCACAGCCTGCTGTGGTCTCTGAGGATGATGGCTGGGCTGGGCAACGAGGAAGGGGGGGAGGGGGGTGGAGGAGAGGTGGAGGTGGAGGTGGAGGAGGGGGTGAACGGGAAGAAGAAGGAGAAAAAGAAGGTAAGGACTCCGGTATATCTACACAAAGCCTTACCTAAAGTCAAGTTCACGGTAGAATAAACTGGAATGTCGTGACGACTTCCGAATGAAGGGATTCCGGCATTCTAAGGCTCGGAACATCCTCATTGGCTGACAAGGGTCTGCATCCTGGTTCTTGTTGTGGTGTGTAAAACATTGACGGGTAGAACAACTTGAATCCTCAATGTGAGGAGTTGAAGAGAGGGGTGTGGCCAGTGATAATCTGTGGGCGTGTACTGTATCTTTTGGAAGATGACTCACTGGCAACGGAAGAGATTTTAGTCGATCTCATTGAACGTTTTACCTCAGGTTAATAATGACACTAGGTGATGGTCACAAACATGTTTGATGTTTCAATGACATGTGCGCAACTTTGTGTTTCTCTGTTTGACTGATCTTGGTGTTAAAAAGTACGATATTTCCTGTTTAACTTGTTCCTGCCTGTTATTTTGACCATGTGTGACACACTTACTGGATTAAACATGATGAATGTAAATCTTTGGCCCTGTGTGTGTGTGTGTGTGTGTGTGTGTGGTCATGGCTTTGTAAACTGGATCAGCAATAATGTTAATAATCATCCCATTCATTTGAACATCGCCCAAAGGTCAACGACCAAGCTAATGTACTGCTGAGTACACACACACACACACAGACACACAAACAGAGGGGAGGGGTGGGAAGACCACTGTCAGCTCCAGGAACTCCACTCATTCACAAAAACAAGCCCATCACTTAGCTACGTGGCCTCTCTACTGATGCCAATAGGCAGGCACTTAACCTGTGTCCTGTCCTTCCACTGGCTGACAGACCATGAAGACTTCCACTGCAAGAGGAAAAAAAAGATTGTTGACCTGAATTCTTAACCCTGGAGTGAAAGATTAAAAGTGGTTGTGAAAGACGTGTTTCTGCTGTTTGCATGAACAAGCTCAACTACATACAGGAGACTGTGACTCAGTGTTTCTAAGACTTTCAGAAAGATGAGTTCTGACTTCTGGAAAACTGAAGAATGCAGCTATATCGTGGCCAAATAAATGATTTCTCCCCATCATATTCAACAAAATACATCTAAATTGAATAAAGTTGTCTCAAACGGCATTCAGATTAAAGGTTGCATACTAGTCGCGAAACTCGAAGAAAATGTGTTCTGTTTCATATATTTCATATATAGCCTATTACTACAGGGGGCGACAAATCTTTCCATTTTCGACTTCCCGGTTGGGAAATTCAAAACACAACGGATCGTATAATCTCCCGTCCTGCACCACGACTGGAACTATCTTTGACGGTTATTACTGAATAATTAAACAAAAATTAAATAAAAATCACAGGAGCCATTTTGTGCAAAATTAACCACATATATTGATTAGTCTATCATACACGCATAATATACATGTTGTAAAAAATTATAATTCAACTGTTGGAATTTATATTTATTTTTTTCCCTCTGCCTCGTGTCACCAGTGTTAGTAGAGCCGCTGAGGCGAGGCATTGGCGCCATTTTCAAACTTTTCCTTGACAGAGAATGAGAGCCTGGGTTAAAAAACATTTTTTTGTGAATTCATTTGCCATTTTTCTAAAGCATTTATACAAGGAATATTTTCGAAAAGATTTGTATTCTTCATGACGCAAGGATATTTTACTCAAGGTAAGCATTTTAACGTGTAACTGGATGTCTTAACAGTTTTACCAGTGTTTTGACAAATTTCATTATGTTCTGAATGCATACTTGGTAGCTATAGTTAGCTTGCAAGCAAAATGCCATCAAGCTTTAACTTTATATTTTATTCATTTGAACCTTTACCATTTTTTGCTGTTGAACCACGTCTCATAATGAGTTTTCCAAGTCGACCAGCTAACTTTATTTTAAGTACCGGTGTATGATAGGAATAGTACAATTCCAGTAATGCAACCCTCCTTTGATGGGATCTGGAAATAGCTAGCTAACTGGTCCTCAACCTAGCTACCTAGAGAAATACAATGATTAGAAAGACGTGGACTGAAACTGAACTTGCGTTCAAACCAGCAACATTTACAGCAGGAATGTAGCGCAGCGTGGTGGTATACGTTGTATCACAGAAAAGACGGGGGGAATTGTTTAATTTCGCTGCACAAAAGGGCTGTACCCGACACTCCCCCGTGTGAGTTATCGGCTGGTCTGCCGTAACACTGCAGCCCTCCCTAAAATTGCTTGTGCGACCCCCTCAAGCTTCCACCCCACCCCCAGTATTCTAACTCGACGAAAATTAGTCTTATTTTGTAAAACATAGGCATTTACTTGGATGCAACCGGATAGCTGTTGAATACTTCAGACCTAATTTAACGTTCTGTATTGATGTGAAACTCACATTTTCAAATACAAAGACGGAATAGCGTTGATGAACGAGTAGTGTTCTGAGTCAGCATTTTTTGCTTGCCCAACCCCCTTTACCATAGTTGTTGAATGCCAACTATCTTATAGTTGGGGGGAAAATTATCAAGTAACTTGGCTAGCCAGCCCATCTTTATATTTAAAGTGTTTCTAACGACTATATAAAAATCCATGCTTCAATGTCAAGGTTAGTTTGAAAAAATAATGTAAAATAATAGGCTACAGGTAATGCGCACCAAACAATGTAATGTGCGTAACATATTTCCTTCTTGCCATTTACTGTAATGTTAGCCTACAGTTTTGTACTTTAAAAAGGTACATTCTAACGTATTTTCCCAAATGGCTGCCCTTAAGTTGTACTGGCCATGTTGATGATTGTCTCGCTGCTGTCGACGATTGCCGCCTTTGTGTTAGTTAAGTCGTTTAATCCTGTCAAATCGATATCCAGTCTCAACATGTCTCATCGTTTTGTATTCCACACATCCTAAGAGAATGTCAAAATAACACAATTTGTTGCTAAACGTGGCCTTTCTCTATCTTTAAGACACTTTATTAAATTCACACATTCAGAGATGTAAAAGTCTTAATTGTAGACTGGACAAACGTCTACATGCATTTGTAACACTGACAAATACAAAAGAAAAAGACATTGAAATACAAAAACGGCTGCGTAGAATCGACTAGGTGTGCCATTCATATCTGCGTCATCGTTGCCACGTACTTGCTAGGGTTACTGTACTGTGACTTATCACAAGTCCACCATGTCCCATTTTATTCACACTCATAGTGCTTGAGATCCACGTTTTTCGTTGTGTGAAAGACACTTATAGTTGTAACTGCAAGCCGTTAAGATACGTTAGAAGTAGAAAGAACAGTATTCTTTTGTAAGCCACCCTATGTTCATTTGAATGTTCAACCAGCTTGAGAAAAGCGCAACATCAGCGTTTGAGCAGGCTGATCGCTCAGGGATGATATTAATACATGCAGTGTATTACCACTGAACATAATGCTAAATGAATTGCAGATTCCCAGCTCCCAGTTTTAGAAGCAGAACAGCAAGGTCTTCACGTATCTATCTCTGTAGAGTTTACGCCTTCAGATTAATTTACCATTGTTTAGTTTTTGGTGGTGTTTCTGTGTGTGTCTAATATGCTGGTTTTATTTCACGTCTACCCTCTCACAAACAGACCTAAAGATAATTCCCTCCAATATCAGCCTTCAGAAATATTTCTAGTAAGCTTTGGTAAAGAAAAGGACAGGTGTTCTGGAAGAATAAAGAACACAAATAAATGTGCACAGACAGTTCCATTATTCTATTCGGTGTTCTATCTAGGCAGAATGAGGGAGACATTGGATCTGAATGTGATTTCAAGAGACCTGTGATCTTTGACTGGTTTCACAAAGTGCTTTCCTGTTCCACAGTAGCAACTTCGACAGGAGTCCCAACCTCATGGACAAATCATAATTTAAAATACACTAGATAACTGTATGTGTCATTCGATGGATCACAGACAGGCAAGCTTCTGGGCTTTATTCCAGAGGGAATATCTGCAATGTGTACCAACACAGATGTGTCCTGGGGTTAATATTTAACCTTATCTGCCGGCTTAAGCAAACCACCGAAATGCTCTAGAATATAAACATCCCCTGTAATTGAAATGATTGAATTCAAGTTAAACTCAGACGATTAGAAGGGAACAAATATTTTTTTAATTTTCTTCACTTGAAGACTGTAACCGTGTCACTAGCAGCTCTCTTGTAATCTAAATTATGCTCTTTACCCGAGAGAATTATGCTCCTTACCCAAAATATGTGACTTGCCATGCCAACCCTAATGGTGTGTGACTTTGTCGAGGCAGAATATTGTGATTGTGGTTGTAATCCAAACACACATATTTACGATTCTAGAACTGCGGCCTTTGTCTCTCCACATTTTCTTTATGTGTGTGTGTGTGCTCTCATGATGAGCGTGTGCACGTGTGTGTAAGTGCGCGCACGCGTGTGTGTGTGCGAGAGAGAGAACTGGTTTAGGCCTCTGTGTCCTTTGGGTAAAGCTATCTGTGGCTTCGACACAGTACATTCAGCACTCCCCAGTCCTGTATTCCGCCCCCTTCTGTGCGGTGTCTAATTATTTTACTACATCTTCTTAAGTTATTTATATTACAGTTCTGGAGATTGATAACTTTAAGTGGGGGGGGTAAGTCCCGATAGACAATATTTAATCGTTTTCTTGCCATCTGTTATTATTTATCACCTTTTTTTTCGACGCGCCAGTTTGTGCTTGTTGTTTTTCTGTTGCTCAGTGCAGAAAGAACAGAGGGAGAAGAAGAAGTCTTGTATTTCTGTGTTTCTTTATTTAGTTTGTTCTAATCTAGTAGGCTTCTCTCTCCACTGTCGGTTTGCGGTGCGGTGTGGTGTGAGGACTCATCTAGACAGAACTGCACAGAAGAAAAAAGAAAAAAAAAACTCACAAAGGACACTTATTTATTATTTTCGTATATCCCTTCTCCTTTTCTACAGTCTAGTCTGTTCTCTTTCTTTCTTTAATTTATATTTAAAAAAAAGAAACTCCCGCTTCCTCTCTCTTTCGCTCTCCCCCTCTCTCTTTCTCTCTCCCCCCTCTCTCTTTCTCTCTCCCCCCTCTCTCATTTCTCTGTCTCTTTCTTTCTGCTGGCTGGCTGAGACTCTTGGCACGGATTCAAGTCAGCAAGCAAGAGGAGGCTGCCTGAACACAGGTTCGTTCCAGACAAACGCTAGCCCCCAGAAAATAAATTTTTTGACCCCCAAGGGTATAAGCGACCGGCCCCAAATTTCACACCACCCTCAACCAAGGCCCAGTGGAGCCCATTATTTTTTTTCAGATTTTTCGGGGCTTCCGAAAATGTTCATTTTTATTGTAGAAAGTGATGGCCAGGGAAAAAGGCTACAGCCTTTTGCTTTTTATGCCTACCAAGTTCCCCAGTCACTCTCACTAGCTACTGCATAGCCGAGGCTGCACACTGAACAAGACTGGGGTCTGAAGGTGAGACTAGAGAGTGTGGGTAACTATGAGAGGTTGTGGGGGTTATTATGGGATAGCAAGTGGAGGACCAAATGGGTTTTGTGACATATTTTGGGACAGAAACCAAACTGCCCTCCTTGCCTATTAAAAGGCCCCCACCAGCTTTCCTAATGGCTGATTTTTCTTCCTATTTACTTCTTCTGAAACATGCCTGGGGATGCCCATTGATGTTTTTGTGTTTAGTATTTATGATCGTTTTATTTTATATTTATTTCAGGGTTTGGTGACACTGACCTGTGTACTATTTTAGTAGTGTTCTGTTGAGTTAGAGCAAAGTTTTTTTGAATGATGGGTGTGGAGAGGTGGAAGGCAGGGTCAAAGACTAGACAAGACTTAAAAAAAGAAAAGAAAAAGGTTTTTTTTAGGGGCATCCCTTTTACGAGACCAGCACTTAAGACGTGCATTTGAGTTGATGAATTAGAGAGCTGTGATTGGTTGGTTTTATTGATTGTTCATAATATTTTACTTTTTATTTTCATAATTGGGCTAATTTTCTAACAGACCCCCCCCCCCACCCCCCTCTGTCTTCTTCTGTCCTTTCTGTAATAATACTATCAGAGCCTGGAGGAGTGGAGGTAAGGAAGCTGTCTTCTTCGTTTGTTCTTCATATATAAAATGGCCCCTGATGTGACTAGGTAGACAAGCCCGGGCCAGTTGAAGAGAAAAAGAGCTTTTCTTGCAACTCTTCGTCTCGTTTTCCTTCCTTCCGTCTCTCTCTCCTTCTCTCGCCCTCACCCTCTCTGCCACTTTTCCAACCCTATTCTCTCTCTCGTTTCCTCTCTCTCTTTCTCTCTCGCCCTCACTCTCTCTGCCCCCCTTTTCAGCCCTTCTCTCTCACTCGCGCACGCTTTCTCTCTCCCTCTCTCCACTCTTTTTCAACGAGGCAGAAAATTAGAGACTCCTTTCATCAAAATGTTACTGCTTCAATGCTGACGAGATCTACCCGTTCAAAATGCTTTGTTAATATTTCTAATAATGTGACCCCCACTTTAGTGTGTGTGTGTGTGAGAGTATGTGTTGTACAGTGAAGTGAGTTATCATCTTTCCTACGTAGCTAGGTCTGCAGATGACAGTTGTGTTGTTCTAGACACTCCTCAATGTGCTTCCTTTGATGTTGATTAGCCTAAATGTTCGGTCACATTTTAATCGGGAGAAAGTCGATTATCCATCCGCCTTTTTCTTTCAGCAGCTTCATTTGTTCCCACTGTAATCAGGAAAATGTCTCATGTTGAACATAATTAGATAAATTCACATTTGTGTTATTTTAAGTGTGGCGATTTAAAAAGTATGATTTTTTTGATGCTCTTTTTAAAAATGTAATCCTAATTTCTGTGTAATCCAGCGTTTATGAAAAGTAAAAGTTTTAAGCACACCACATTAGGCGTGGTGTGACTGTCTGCCTGCCCTGCCTCCCCTCCCTCCCCCACAGAAGTGTTTTTCATTGGGTGGGGATCAAAAAAGATATTCATTTGTTAAATATTTACTAAAGATGTGTATAATTTTTTTTTTAGATAAATATATATATAACACTGTATATTCTATTAGTTAGGACTGTCATGAACTGTCGATTTCCTGGTTTCATAGGCCTTGTGTTTCAAGATGCTTCTAGAATACCGTTTAAGGGTTCTAGAATATTCTTTGAAGAGTTTAGAAGCCTAACAATGCCCCAAACTGATGACCCTTCCTTCTTCTCCCACCTGTTAGAAAGATCACCTCTCAGATGCTTCACGTGTGCTGATGAAACTAGGTACCTCGTGTCTGTAGCCGTGTGTGTGTGTGTGTGCAGCAGAGTTCAACTTCAAGGGTCATACCAGTCATGTGCTACGACTGCAAACCGCCGTCCCTCTCCTCCACCCCCCCCCCCCCTTTTCATAATTCACCACTCCTACAGAAGGCCTCACCTCTCTCTCTCTTTTTTAATTGCCTTCCTCCTGATGTTTTAGGGGGGTGTGTCTGATCCCAGGCGCATCACTACCTGTTCATGTCAAGGTCAAGTGACTGTCAAAGCCCTCTGCAGTCTCTCTCTCTCTCCCCTCACTCTATCACTGTCTTTTCTAACACACACAACCATGTACGAAGTGTGATAATCTTGTCTTGAAGAGACGTAACGATGCTGCTTCTCTACTTCTATTTTGCAATGTTTTTAGTCTGGGGTTGTTTTGAGTCAACTTAACATGAACACCAATTCACAAACGGGAAAAAATTAAACACCACGAAAAACGACAGTATGCTTGATGATACCCACGCTTCACTGTTAGAATTTGACTGGTGATCTACAAGGGCTTTTAACCTCATATTCCTGAATGTCGTATTTTGGCTCATTTCCAGTTATTTAGTTGTTTGTTGGGCTGCTTGCCTTTAGCTTGTCCTTATTTATTGTCTTGTTTTGCTTTTTAAAATGTGGTTGGTCTGACCTATTGTAGTTTAATGTAGTCCTCATGTCTAGTTTACACTGACTTGGGTTTATGACCAAGGCAATATGTTGTTGTTTTATTGTTTTAGCAGTGGGCATAATTACAAGTATCGAGTTAATTGCATTCGTTTCAACACGTTGTCTCTCGATGTGTGTGTTTGGCAGCCTAGTATGTTGTGCTTTCAGTGTTTATTGAGAAAGACATGTTTGACAGAACAGTTAGGCTAAGAGTCAGTGGCTGTGGCCTTTTTTTTGTGTTTTTTATTTTTTATGTCATGGACTTGTATCAATTTATTTGTTCTTTCAAGGATTTTATTAAAGTGCAACTGGTCTCTGTTATTAGGGTTAGTGTCTGTGTGTGTGGGAGCTTACTGTATTTCTGGTTGGCTCGTCAAGTTTAAACTACAAACAAGAGTTAAAAAGGAACTGTTTAGGGTTTAGGAATACTGTAAATATAGGTCTGTATAATTTGAATGAATTAATATTTTTTTAAATTAATTTTTTTTAAGGACAGCATTTTGAACATTCTGATGAAGAAAAAATGATGTAAATGGCTGTAATCACCAGGTGTGGTTTACAGTAGGTCCTATTCGTCTGCCATTTTGTTCCCTTGGCTATCGTCCATTTTGTGTGTCATCTCTATAATAATTTAAAGTTTATAAAAATAGTTATTTAGTGTTTTAAAATATGAGCATGATCAAATTACATCCAGTGCCATCATGGCCTTGTTTTGTAAAATAAATGGCCTTTTATTTAATTATTTATCCTTTTTTTTCCCTTTTTTTTCTGTTATTTGATTATGAAGCTGAAAACCAGGTTTAAATATACACCTACTGCATCTGTGTTAATGAATTACTAGGCCACACTCCATGCAGACATTTCTAGAAGCATCGTCACTCGTGTGTGAAAATAACATTATCACATTAGCCTACATTTTGTGGTTTAGTCTGAGCCAGCTCTGCATACAGCTCAGGCTTTGAAAGATGACTTTATATCAGTTTTATTTTAAAAATTCACTGCTGTTCCTAAATATTGTTTCATCATTTTGTCTCCACAGTCCAGTGTCTACCTGACCACCATGGAGAGGTTTTCCCCAGGATCCCCCTCCATCCGTCACACAGCCACTCACACACACCCCCTATCCAGGAACCCCTTTAGCAGCATATCATGTTTTGAAGGTATCTCAAAAGCGACTTCAAATCATTATGTGCTGCCACTGGGAGGCTTCGGAATCCCCACGTCTATCAGAACAAAACAATTGAATTCCGATTCTAAACCCGTGTTCCGAAACGGCGTTCTATGGAACCCTGGTATGGTTCCGTCAGTGTGCCTGGCATTAGCAGCACATCATTACTGGTACTGGTCTCTAGACTGCCAGTAAAGACTGTGCTGCTCCAGTCAGACCCACAGGGTCATCATCATTGAACCAGCAGTAAGGTATCTGGACAGGGTTTTTGGTGCATATGGATGTTCATTGTGCAAGAATTAAGGATAATTTATCATAGTTTTTGGTATTTCATAGCAGGGATTCTAATGGTAGTTAACAATTATACTTTCCATCGATTATAACCTAATAATGCACTTGGAAAATATAAAACCTCATTGAGAACATCCATTTTCTTGTTAAACGCTATAGAACTGTTTTAATATTTAACAGCAGTATAACTACTGTGTTTTAGAATAACTTTGATCTTGCTGCAGTGAAACTTCGGATGGAGCAAGTAATTGACCCTGCTGCATTGTAATAAAGTGTTGAACTGATAAACTGTTGTATCGTCATCACACTTCAGATATATAAACCCTGTGCTGTAATATCGGTTAATATTCAGTTTTTCATATTTTGGAGAGGCTTGTGAAAGAGATGTTCCCAGCTCAGACATGACTTCTGTCGGCTTCGCTGCTTAGTCAGGGCCAAAAGCATTGGCAGTGACATTTTGTGTTTCTCAAAGTTTGCATCTTCGGTTGTTGTGGTGTTGATTTACATTGTTTTTTTAGATTATTCTGCAGAGTGATCAGATGCATTTTAAATAAAAGCTTAATTGGCAAAAATAAATAAAAACTCCCATGTGTCACTGTATGGGGCCCTGGCTCAAAACGGCCAGCTAACATCATTTCACTAAGTCATATCATTTGCTCTTCGGAAAGTGTGAATGAGTACTAGTAAGGTGAACTCATCATCATTCCGATTGGATAATCAGAGCACACTGATTTGCTATAAAAGGTGACTGTGCATATACTGACCTAACTTGACCATTAAAAGCCTTTAAAACTTATGAAATGTTTATCATTGTTTTCCAGTATACCATAGAATCACTTATTCTTTTTTTTGTACAAATACTAATGCGGCAATCTTTGCAAAACTCAATTGGCAGTATTGGCCTCGACCGTGAATAACCTCTGCAGTGCCGTTCCATCACAAAGGTAAACGACTTCCGCTGGACACCAGAGTGAAGCGGCAACATGAAACTGACATACTTGAAGAAAACAACCTCCAAAAAAATGGTTAAATACAAAATCGAGTTTATTCAAGATAATTCAGTCACATGCTGATCACGTGACCAATTTCTACCCAGAAACTACAACGCAAAGACTCCTTGTGCTCTGATAAACTAGGAGTGTTCTTGTTCATCAGGAGTGAATATTTATGTGTCCCCCATCTTAGGTCCTACAGCTGTTTCTTAAAAACAAAATGGTGACACAGATCTAAACAATCATCTAACCCTTGACCTTTCCTACAATACGATAGTGATGACCTCTCTTCTTCCTCACCATAGCAACGGGTAGCAAACAACTAACAAGTACATGATTTTACCATTTATACAATTTTGATTTGTATGCACTGATGAGGGAAAAAATTAAAATAAATCTCCAATAGTGTTAAATATTGTTATTGGGATTGAATAGATCAGTGTGTGTGGGGGGGGGGGGGGGGGGGGTTGAGAAGATAGGACAGGAGTATATTGCTATATTGTGTATATCATGAAAACAATATTAAAATGGCAGGAGGTAGGTATGTGTGGGGATAAAAAAAAAAAAATCTGAGTGGGGTAGGTCATGTGATCATGTCTTCTGTCTGCTGAGTGGAATCAGTGAGACATCATCGCTGTTGATCATCGGTGCTCAAGATCAACGTGTTTACGTCGGGTCCGCAGCCATCTGTGACAACGGGGCAAGTCCCTCCTCCTCAGAGGTCAAAGGTCAGCGGGAGAGGAGAGGCAGGTCGCTGGAATTCATGATGAGGCTGGAGTCAAGATTCAGGTTGTCTAGGAGGGGAGGGGGATGGGACAACGTATATTTAAAAATATGGACCTAATACACAAGCACACTTGTTTTAAACCTGAAGTCAGATGCTCTAACCAAAGAGAACAGTGTAAACTAGTGTTGTCACAAAAAACGGTACCCAGTTGGTGCTCAACAACAAAACGGTACAATACCAAAATATCTGAAGTACTGGGTTGCAGTCAGATGCTGACAAGCAGTGTTGCCTCCCAAAAAATACAATCAGAAGATGCTAGTAGTTCTCTGACAAGTCGCTAAATTTAGCGACAAAGTCTTTAAATTGGCAACACTGGACAAGCAGCTAATGCTGCAGGGGCTCAACTAAAAGTGGAAGACAAGAAAAGTGGAAGAGCCACGTATGGAAATACTTTGGGTGTGAGGCAGATGAGAACATCGTCGATCACCAGAAACCAATTAGCTAACATCCCTGTTCATGTGTCCTTTATGGTTTGCAGCAGACTGCAAATGCAATACCCAATACTGGGGCATATGAAAGGAGAGGGCAAACCAGGGTTAACACATTCTTACAGAGGCTTTTAGATGGAGTCAGGTGGCTGAGCGGTTAGGATATTGGGCTAGTAATCAGAAGGTTGCTGGTTCGGTTCCCGGTCGTGCAATATGAAGTTGTGTCCTTGGGCAAGGCACTTCACCCTACTTGCCTTGGGGGAATGTCCCTGTACTTACTGTAAGTCGCTCTGGATAAGAGCGTCTGCTAAATGTAAATGACATAGTTTGTCGATATTTGTGTTTTGGGATTTATATTTATGTTTTGTGCTTGTGGCGCGACCAAAGGTTTAAGAGCCCCATGAAGCGTGTTGAACCCGCTCTTTCTATTTCTTATAAACAATGTTCCAAGTCAAGATTCATATTATGGAGCTCTACATATGATCTCTAAGTCATCTGCTGAGCTCCCTAATGTCTACACTCAGTCCAGTCTCCACACACATTGTTTGCCTTTTGGCCTACATGCATTGTGATTGTATTGATGTTCTGTTGTTGTCATAAGTAGGCTACAGCCTTAGATATTGTAGGTGACTGTTACTGTCAACAAATGAGAGTTGTTCAGAATTTTTTTGGTTGCTTTGGTATCGAAAATGGTATTAAGTACCATGAAATTGCACTGGTATTGGTACCGACTACTGAAATGTTGGTACCATGACAACACTAGTGTCAACACAAAAGCTGACTAAGCTACCTGCATATCTGAACACATGGCAGCGTTGACACCATTATTATTTACGTATGGGACGGGGACACAGGTAAGTGGTGGATTGTTTGACTACAGATCAAGAGCCCCAGGTTCAAAACCCCCCATATAGGATAAAAGCATCTGCTGAACGAATACATTGACGCTGAATCCGACTCTTTCCTCACGTGGGTCCCTGACGTTTCTTACCCTGGTCAAAGTTGATCTTCTTGGCAGAAGACCCCTCCCCCAGCCCCTCAATGTCCACCAGGTCGCTGTTCACGTCCGAGTCGTTCAGAGCGCTCAGAGTCACGTCTGGGAAAGACGGGGACAGAGAATGGTCATGGTAGTTGGTGTGTGTGTGTGTGTGGGGGTAAAACCGATAATGGTAGTGATGTGGACTCTAAGTGCCAACAACAAGCTAATTTATCTTTATAGAAAGTAATGCTTAATAAAACTGTACATGTACAGACTTGTCCTAACAGTGTCCAATATCACACACCTAACTGTAACTTCACTCCATCCACACCTCCCACACACACACACTCACGTAACAACCCCCCCCCCCCCCCCACACACACACACACACACACACACACACACAACAACCCCCACACACACAACAACCCCCCCACACACACACACTCACGTAACAACCCCCCCACACACACACACACACACACACAACAACCCACACACACACAACAACCCCCACACACACAACAACCCCCACACACACAACAACCCCCCCACACACAACAACCCCCACACACACAACAACCCCCCCACACACAACAACCCCCCCACACACAACAACCCCCACACACACAACAACCCCCCCACACACAACAACCCCCCCCACACACAACAACCCCCACACACACAACAACCCCCCCACACACAACAACCCCCCCACACACAACAACCCCCCCACACACAACAACCCCCCCACACACAACAACCCCCACACACACAACAACCCCCCCACACACAACAACCCCCCCACACACAACAACCCCCCCACACACAACAACCCCCACACACACAACAACCCCCACACACACAACAACCCCCACACACACAACAACCCCCACACACAACAACCCCCCCACACACAACAACCCCCCCACACACACAACAACCCCCCCACACACAACAACCCCCACACACACAACAACCCCCCCACACACAACAACCCCCCCACACACAACAACCCCCACACACACAACAACCCCCCCACACACAACAACCCCCACACACACAACAACCCCCACACACACAACAACCCCCACACACACAACAACCCCCACACACACAACAACCCCCCCACACACAACAACCCCCACACACACAACAACCCCCACACACACACACTCACGTAACAACCCCCCCCCCCCTCCCCCCACACACACACACACACACACAACAACCCCCACACACACAACAACCCCCCCACACACAACAACCCCCCCACACACAACAACCCCCACACACACAACAACCCCCCCACACACAACAACCCCCACACACACAACAACCCCCCCACACACACACACTCACGTAACAACCCCCCCCCCCCCACACACACACACACACACACACAACAACCCCCCCACACACACACACACACACACACAACAACCCCCACACACACAACAACCCCCCCACACACACAACAACCCCCCCCCCACACACACAACAACCCCCACACACACAACAACCCCCCCACACACACAACAACCCCCCCCCACACACACAACAACCCCCACACACACAACAACCCCCCCACACACACAACAACAACAACCCCCACACACACAACAACCCCCCCACACACACAACAACCCCCCCCCACACACACAACAACCCCCACACACACAACAACCCCCCCACACACACACACACAACAACCCCCCCACACACAACAACCCCCCCACACACAACAACCCCCCCCCCCACACACACACACACACACAACAACCCCCCCACACACAACAACCCCCCCCCCCCCCCACACACACACACACACACACACACACACAACAACCCCCCCACACACACACACCCCTCTCACCTGCCGTCTTCTGTTTCTTCATGGTGGGGTGTCCCTGGGAGGAGGAGCCCTGGAGCCCCGTCGTCACGACGACCTGCCCGGCCTGCGTAGCCATGACAGTTGGCCCCGCGGATGTCACCATGGCGACGGCAGCCTTCTTGGAGTTCTTTCTGGGGGAGTCGGAGGAGAGTGGCACCTTGTTCTCGTACAGCTTCCTCTTGACTGTCGTCTTTATCTGGCCTCTGGGGGGGGAGAGGGGGAGTGTGAAGGTGTGGGGGAGAGGGTGTGTGGGGTGGGGGAGAGGGTGTGTGTGAAGGTGTGTGGGAGAGGGTTTGTGTGAAGGTGTGGGGGTGGGGGGTGAGGGTGTGGGGGAGAGGGTGTGTGTGAAGGTGTGGGGGAGAGGGGGTGGGGGGGAGAGGGTGTGGGGGAGAGGGTGTGTGTGAAGGTGTGGGGGAGAGGGGGCGTGTGAGGGGGTGCAGTAATGAGTGTACAGTCTCACAAATTTGACTTTGAAATAAATCTAATTGTGTGTTTCTGTCAGGCTTCCTCCCTCTCCGGCCATCCGTCTTCTTAAGAAGCCTGGCCTCCTCCTAAAGGCCTGCCTGCCCTCCTCCTACAGGCCTAGCCTCCTCCTACAGGCCTAGCCTCCTCCTAAAGGCCTGCCCTCCTCCTACAGGCCTAGCCTCCTCCTACAGGCCTAGCCTCCTCCTACAGGCCTAGCCTCCTCCTACAGGCCTAGCCTCCTCCTAAAGGCCTGGCCTCCTCCTAAAGGCCTGGCCTCCTCCTACAGGCCTGGCCTCCTCCTACAGGCCTGGCCTCCTCCTACAGGCCTAGCCTCCTCCTAAAGGCCTGCCTGGCCTCCTCCTACAGGCCTGCCCTCCTCCTACAGGCCTGGCCTCCTCCTACAGGCCTAGCCTCCTCCTAAAGGCCTGCCTGGCCTCCTCCTACAGGCCTGCCCTCCTCCTACAGGCCTGGCCTCCTCCTACAGGCCTGGCCTCCTCCTACAGGCCTGGCCTCCTCCTACAGGCCTGCCCTCCTCCTACAGGCCTGGCCTCCTCCTACAGGCCTAGCCTCCTCCTAAAGGCCTGCCTGGCCTCCTCCTACAGGCCTGGCCTCCTCCTACAGGCTTGTGTTTGGGCCTACGCCTGGGAGATGGGTCTAAGTAGGGCTTGTGTCACTGTTTCAACGTAGGGTGAACAGGCCTAGTGAAAGAGTAAGACCAGGTGAAGTCCCCTTTAATAAATAAAAGACGGGCAACAGAGAGAGAGAATATTAAAAGTCTAGAAGGAAACGGACAGACGGCCGGACTGGTGGATACAAGGCCAGACTGGTGGATACAAGGCCAGACTGGTGGATACAAGGCCGGACTGGTGGATACAAGGCCGGACTGGTGGATACAAGGAGGGATGGCGGCATGTTTTCTTACACGGTGCGCTCCTTGAGGACAGAGCTGAGGGCGTTGAGGTCGTCACCGAACCTCACCACTGCCGATCTCAGGTGCTCAATCTCAGTGTCCGTCCACTTAGCTCTGCAAGGAGACACACACACCGCTAGGGCCTGTTCACACACTAGGTCTTTGGCCTAATCCAAATACTAGCCCTAGACCCTTGGGCCCAATCCTAACACTAGACCCAATGAAAATATTAGCCTTAGACCCTTGGGTCCAATCCTAACACAAGTTCTGAACAGCCAAAACTATGTCCAGATACTCCCACGTATTAGGTTTAACTAGGTCGTTTCTGGACTTGGTGGTTTAGGGAGAACAATCAGTGAGACAAGCCCCGACTTGAGGAAACACTGCCTTCAGAATAAGGCAAGCTTGGTGTGTGTGTGTGTCTGAAAGGTATGTGTAGAAGTGTGTGTGTCTTACCCCGCAGGGCTGGAGTCAGCGACAGGGTGTAGCTGCATAGTGAGTTCGCCCAGCTTGGTGAAGGCAGCTCCCGCCGCGGAGAAGATCTCTCCGACCTACCGGCCACCGAGATATAAATAATTAATTTAACAGTCGCGTCATGGGACGTACATGTTAATGCAACGGATACAGGCTTCGTGTTCTAAGCGGTTATGTTTCTATGATGCATAAGTTCACCAAGAGAATAGCGACACCGTGTGGACTATTATGCAAATTAATGGAGGGAGATATGCATTAAAACTTTTTTTTTTTACAAAAACGTTACCAAAAACCTGTTAGTTTTTATCGGACGAATTACTTATTGTTGCTTAATGTACCTTGTTATGGTTTAGCGTTAAGTCTACTAGAATAGAATAACCTAGTTGAGCTGAGTAGCGACAATGTAGCCTATCGTATTTGCCTACATTTACAACCTAGCAGTAGTAGCCTAAGTGATGATGTCGTACAACATTGTAACATTTGCCAAGCATTGCAGCAAAAATCAAACCATACGATAACTCACCTTTGTTGAGGCCGAAGTCATTTTCCCGATTGCTAACTGAGTCAAACTTAAAACGTTACTGTACCGTTAGAAACAAAACACGATTAGCTAGCTAGGTTAACTAGTAGCCTATTCGTGAGGTTTTGTAAGAGAACTACTGTAGGCTAACCTAGCGTAGGCTATCTTGTACTGTCGTGTAATTTCTTCACAATTTCGGAAGCGTCCTGCTAATATTCTTACAAGCAGAATATAAATATTTATATGAACCATCACATTTTTATTGATGGTGGACTTATAACTGGATTAGTGTGTGCTATGATGGTTAATTGTTACACGTAGATAGCTACGAGTTAGCTAGCTACATTCAAACAACGACATCAATGGGCAAACGGAAGTATTGTATGTACGCGCTGATAAATGTGGAGTGCTGATTGGTCCACAGCGAACAAAATATATATTATTATTTTAATTCTACATTATATTGAATCACTGTTTTATGTCGTACCATTAATAATAGTATTGGTGTTGTTAACTGTAACCACGCAAATTACATTTTTGCTTTAGTTTAGTCCAATCGCAATAGCGTAATCTTCTTCCTGTTTCAAGTCACCTGACTAAACTGGTGACTGACCAGACCAGAGAAGTTGAAACTTGGTAGCTGTTTCACGGAAGAAGAGTGTGCCAAAAGTGCCTTTTCCCCACTTTAAATGTTGAGAACTCGGACAACAACGGGAATTTAGATTTCGTTTTTTGACCGAAGTCTTGTTTTCAGACTTGAGATCATGGCCTCTTGTTTATTTTGCGGTCCGAAGCTGGCCGCTTGTGGAATGGTTATCAGCATCTGGGGAGTCGTTATGCTGGTAAGAGTCAGCTAGCCTGCTAGCTATAATTATAAACTAGACATGTATGCCGTATAATCGTGTATTTTTGTGTGGCTAAGCTTAACAATGTCACTAAGGGTTAACCATGCACATTTATATATTCCATTGTCACTTATGTGTGAGCTGTTGAGTTAGGTATGTCACAATCTGTTGAATGCAAACTGCGTCTTGAGTTGCTTATCAGAATGTGCTAAATCAACAACAGACAGAGTAGACCTATCTCAATAGAGCGTAACCATTTAGTAATACCATTTGTTTACCACCTAATAATGAACTGTCTCTCTCCCTTGCCCAGGCGATGTTGGGTATATTTTTCTCCACCCATTCTGCTGTGCTTATCGAGGACGTGCCGCTCAAAGAGGCTGACTTCAAAGATGAGTGAGTTTCCTCAGACGGCTAGCGTTCTAGAACAGAACTTTCAACTTTTGAGAATTTAGATCTCTCAGAACACCCCCTTCCCTGGTTTGTCAGTTCTGTAAGCAGCATCATGCTGAAGGGAATGGCCACTGCGGTGTTAATAATACTGGGATCATTACTAACCCTAACACCCCCCAAAGGCCCTAAGGTTGTTGTGAAGAAAATGTCAGCCGGTCCTAAATTCTGACATCTCCTGTAGAATGACCGTCCAGTGATTTCCAGTCACCCATGTTTGTCATGGGGCACTTTTGACTCATAATGGGGGAAGAGTTCCAGGAATATCACACACACGTGACACACAGAGGGGTGGGGTGGGTGGATAGAAGGGGGTTCTAGTAAGGAGCCTGGTTGAGGAACACTGAAATAACAGATTTTTTTGGGGACAATGTGAACGTTTCCCTTCCTCTCACCTCTCTGTCTCTACCTCTCTCTCCCCCACAGTCAGAACCCCCCTCAGAACATCTACCGCCTCTACAACCAGGTGGGCTATAACTGCTTCATAGCGGCTGGCTTCTACGTGTTGGTGGGTGCCCTGTCTCTATGCCAGGTCAAGCTCAACAGGCGCAAGGAGTACATGGTACACTAACGCCCCCTGCTGGAGGGGAGGAGATACTGCACCACCGTGACACGGGAGAGGAGAGCTTCCTTTGAGCCGAGTCTGAGCGGCAGTTTTGTTGTACGTGTTTGTGTATGTAATGAAAGAATCGGATGAATGAAATAATCTTTACGACAGAAAACAGACTTTCGTTGGTTTAACGTGTGATTCACTGGTGCTCGGTTCTTCTAGAATCTTTCCTGTTCCGTGTGTTCTAGAATGCTTGCCTTGTCTTGAGTGTTCTAGAATGCCGTGTGTTCTAGAACGTGTTCTCTCTGATTCTCTAGTGTGCCTTTTTAGACAGAATGTCCTTTTTCCTTATTGCGTGCCTTTGATTGGACTACAGAAATCAACAAATGTGCCAACCACAACTAACTGTAGTCACATCAGTTCCGTTGATAGTATGGGATTTTGAAAACAAACATTTTAATTAAACATAACCAGCATTGATACTCTTCCGAAATAAAAGTTTTTTTTTAAAGAAAATGGCTTGATTTTTACTACTCATACAGCTGGGAAAACAATGCAAAAAGTGCATTTGCAGTACAGTCATAATAACTTGTATAAAATAAATAGATCAGTATCACATCACAGTGTATTTGTCCCCGTTTAATAGGCTTATATATATATTTGTCTGTGTATTTGTCCCCGTTTTGTCCACAAGCATTGCGTCTCTAGATGGTGATGCTGTTCTCTATGCGGCTGGGCAGCAAGAAGAGGTACGGTAGCTCCGCCCCCTCGTTCTGGCTCAGGATGTGCTTCTCTATGTCTTTAAGTTCCTGTCTGAACTTGTCAATCACCTCCCGGGCCCGCCCCTCCGTGAAATACTCCTCAGTGTATTGGCCCAGAGGAACCTGAGGCAGGAGGCAGGGAACGAGGAAGGGAAATGAGAGAGAGAGAAAGAGAGAGAGAGAGAGAGAGAAGAAAGCAAGTAATATATTAATCTATATGAATTTTGTTCTATCCAATCTCATAAAATATAAAACCATAGAGTTATGAGCATACAGAGGCAGGCTCACACATACAGGAAGAGAGGCTCTTAAAACTGCGTTTTACTAGCAGAATGGATCAGTTATTTGTGTACATTTGTTCACCGCACCCGGTAGCTGCAATGTGACAAGTAATCATCCCGTCCCTTGTCTCTGACCACCGGAACACTGTCCCAACTACGCACCTCTGATCCTTGGATCTTCTGCACAACTCTGCACAACCCTATCTGCATGCACAGGAAATGTCACGTTTTGGTCAAACGGTGGATCTGATCGTGAAAGTCTTCTTACCGCGTCTGGTTGTGCTCGGCCAAGGTGCCATGTGATGGCCATCTCCACACACGATTGGCTGATGTCGGGCAGGGTGTCCATGATCAGCGCCATGGTAACGGCGTCCTTGTCGGTGGGGGCGGGCTGCCTCATGGTGCAGGGGGTGTTGGGCACCCAAGCACACCAGTCGAACTGGGGGGGAGAGGAGCTGTCAGGACAAGTGGGAGCTTTGTGTGTGTGTATATATGAGTGCTTGTGTGTGTGCGTGTGTGTGTGTGTGTGGTACCTGTCCGTTGTTAGTGGCAGCGTGCTGGGTTGTGCTGGTGAAGATGACCACAGACAGCAAGGTGACCAGCTCCTCTCTGGTCTGCAGCACGCCAGGCAGACCTGGGCAGAAGACGACACCAAGACCATCAACCCTCCGATCACACCTTCCACACACACACACACCTTCCAGACAGACACACGCACGTACACACACACCTTCCACGCACACACACCTTCCACACAGACACACAAGTACACACAGACACACACACCTTCCACACAGACACACACGTACACACACACACCTTCCACACAGACACACACGTACACACAGACACACACACCTTCCACACAGACACACACGTACACACAGACACACACACCGTTCGGCTTCTTCTCTTCTTCATGGAGCTACACCCCACAGCTTTCTTCTTCTGTGGTGGACATGGGAGGGAGGAAAGTGACAGTGGCAGGAAGTGAGCTGAGGGGGACTGACCGAACGTGGGGATTTCCCCAAAGCCTTCCTGGACGACTTCTTGGATCCAGTTCTGCAGCTCAGAGTCCTGGAGCACGTCACTGTCCGTCTGGTAGTACACACGCACCATCTCTTCCACAAAACTGACAAGGGAGCGAGAGAGCAGCTTTAGGTGTGTGTGTGTGGGGGGGGTGATCTGGGTGTGTGTGCTGGTGATCTGTGTGTGTGTGTGCTGGTGATCTGTGTGTGTGTGCTGGTGATCTGTGTGTGTGTGTGCTGGTGATCTGTGTGTGTGTGTGCTGGTGATCTGTGTGTGTGTGTTGGTGATCTGTGTGTGTGTGTGTGTGTTGGTGATCTGTGTGTGTGTGTGTGTGTGTGTTGGTGATCTGTGTGTGTGTGTGTGTGTTGGTGATCTGTGTGTGTGTGTGTTGGTGATCTGTGTGTGTGTGTTGGTGATCTGTGTGTGTGTGTTGGTGATCTGTGTGTGTGTGTGCTGGTGATCTGTGTGTGTGTGTTGGTGATCTGTGTGTGTGTGTGTGTGTTGGTGATCTGTGTGTGTGTGTGTGTGTTGGTGATCTGTGTGTGTGTGTGCTGGTGATCTGTGTGTGTGTGCTGGTGATCTGTGTGTGTGTGTTGGTGATCTGTGTGTGTGTGTGTGCACCTGTGGATGGCGTCCCAGAGCAGCATGCTGTGCTCTCTGTAGTGGTAGTCTCTGAGCTGGGTCACCCCGCGCTCCAGGAAGTCTCTGCGGGGCTGCAGGGACTCGTAGGTCAGGACCTGGTACTCTCTCTGGGCCAGCACCAGCAGACCCTCTCCTCCTGTAGACACCACCTGACACACACACACACATTTACACACAAAAATACACACTCTCACACACACACCCTAATCATCAAGAAATGAGAGGCAGTGAAGGGGGAGAGAGAGACTGAGAGAGAGGGGGAGAGAGAGAGAGAGGGAGAGAGACAGAGAGAGAGAGAGGGGGAGAGAGGGGGAGAGAGACAGAGAAAGAGAGAGAGAGAGGGGGAGAGAGAGTGAGAGAGAGAGAGACAGAGAGAGAGGAAGTGCAGCAAGAGAGACTTGAGGAGACTGACCCGTTTGAAGATGCCGTCAGCAGAGATGAGCTGAGTGCGCCCCCTGCAGTTGATCTCCAGAGTGTAGCGCTGGTGGGGGGCCAGGAGCTGGGGGGTGGGGGGGTTGCATCATTGATGAATACTTGATGAGAACTCTACTAAACTCTACTTTACTCTACTCTGTTTTAGGCTTCTCTGTTCTCCTCTCTCCTCTCCTTCGCTGTGTGTGGAAATAAGTTTGGGAAAAAACTTTCTAAAGGTTTGTTTGAAGTTTTGTATTTTTTGGGGGGGGAAGGTTGATTTTCATTTATTTCTGGAAAAAAAC